>NC_056729.1:846676575-846751575 GCF_019279795.1 Protopterus annectens
TTATTACAGAGCAGAGGACACCCCTGTGACCATCCTTACAAAACATCAGCAGTACATCACTTGTCAAAGGTACATTTTTGTGCCAGTATGCGTCTGACTATGTGCACAACCACGTACAATCATAATGTGCACAACTAATTTAGCAGGTGTACACCAATGTCACTGCACCATGGGTGTGTAATTGCTACATACAGCAAACATGCTGAAATGTGCTGTGAAAGAATGTGTAACACTATTTACAGAATAACTCATTACCCTGTTTGCTGTTAGATGCAGTCAGATAAGGAGAACTGCAAATAGACAGGATATACCTGAATCTGATTTCAAGCACCTTTCTAGCCAAATACTGATGCCACATGGAATCAGATTTAAGTATATCCTGTCTATTTGCATCTGGAAAGAGGAAGGAGGACAAGGAGACCTGGTGATGGAATGAAGAAGTACAGGAGAGTATACAGAGAAAGAGGTTGGCGAAGAAGAAGTGGGATTGTCAGAGAGATGAAGAAAGTAGACAGGAGTATAAGGAGATGAGGTGCATGGCAAAGAGAGAGGTGGCAAAGGCTAAGGATGAGACGTATGGAGAGTTGTATGAAAGGTTGGACACTAAGGAGGGAGAAAAGGACCTATACCAATTGGCTAGACAGAGGGACAGAGCTGGGAAAGATGTGCAGCAGGTAAAGGTGATAAAGGATAATGAGGGAAACATACTCACAAGCGAGGAGAGTGTGTTGAGCAGATGGAAAGAGTAATTTGAGGGGCTGAAGAATGAAGAGAATGAGAGGGAGAGAAGGTTGGATGATGTGCGGATAGTGAATCATGAAGTGCAGTGGATTAGCAAGGAGGAAGTAAGGATAGCTATGAAGAGGATGAAGAATGGAAAGGCTGTTGGTCCAGATGACATACTTGTGGAAGCATGGAAGTGTTTTGGTGAAAATGTAGTGGAGTTTTTAAAAAGATTGTTTAATGAAATCTTGGAAAGTGAGAGGATGTCTGAGGAATGGAGAAAAAGTGTTTTGGTACTGATTTTTAAGAATAAGGGTGATGTGCAGAGCTGTAATAACTACAGAGGGATTAAATTGATCAGTCACAGCATAAGGTTATGGGAAAGAGTAGTGGAAGCTAGGTTAAGAAGGGAGGTGATGATTAGTGATCAGCAGTATGGTTTCATGCCAGGAAAGAACACTATAGATACGATGTTTGCTCTAAGAGTATTGATGGAGAAGTACAGAGAAGGTCAGAAGGAGTTGCATTGTGTCTTTGTGGACTTAGAGAAAGCATATGACAGGGTGCCTAGAGAGGAACTGTGGTATTGTATGAGGAAGTCGGGACTGTCAGAAAAGTTTGTAAGAGTGGTACAGGATATGTACGAGGGTATTGTGACAGAAGTGAGGTCTGCGGTGGGAGTGACGGATGCGTTTAAGGTGGAGGTGGGATTACATCAAGGATCAGCTCTGAGCCCTTTCTTATTTGCAATGGTGATGGACAGGTTGACAGACAAGATCAGACAGGAGTCCCCGTGGACTATGATGTTTGCAGATGACATTGTGATCTGTAGTGAGAGTAGGGAACAGGTGAAGGTGACCCTGGAGAGGTGGAGATATGCTCTAGAGAGAAGAGGAATGAAGGTCAGCAGGACTAAGACAGAATATATGTGTGTGAATGAGAGGGAGGATAGAGGAATGGTGAGGATGCAGGGAGTAGAGGTGGTGAAGGTGGATGTGTTTAAATACTTAGAATCAACAGTTCAGAGTAATGGTGAATGTGGAAGAGAGGTAAAGAAGAGAGTACAGGCAGGATGGAGTGGGTAGAGAAGAGTGTCAGGAGTGATTTCTGACAGACAAGTACCAGTAAGAGTGAAAAGGAAGGTCTACAAGAGGGTAGTGAGACCAGCTATGTTATATGGGTTGGAGACAGTGGCATTGACAAAAAGGCAGGAGTCAGAACTGGAAGTGGAAGAGTTAAAGATGTTAAGATTTGCACTGGGTGTGACGAGGGTGAACAGGATTAGGAATAAGTATATTAAAGGGTCAGCCCAGGTTGGAAGGTTTGGAGACAAAGCCAGAGAGGCAAGATTACGTTGGTTTGGACATGTGCTGAGAAGGGATGCGGAGTATATTGGGAAAAAGATGTTAAGGATGAAGCTACCAGGTAACAGGAAAAGAGGAAGGCCTAAGATAAGGTTTATGGATGTGGTGAGAGAGGACATGCAGGTGGTTGGTGTGACAGAGCAAGATGCAGAGGACAGGAAGAAATGGAAACAGTTGATCCGCTGTGGCGACCCCTAACGGGAACAGCCGAAAGAAGATAATGAACAGGCAAGCGACATACATGATAATATTTTTTGGCACCGACTGGGTGATGCAATACACCTGAGTCTTTCAGTGCATAATGGCATAGAACACGGATCTGCATAAATGTGACTCCAACGACTTGAATTTTAACTAACCTAATTAATTATGTATGACACAAATGGTACTTAAAGCTATGTGCACACAAGGTGCACTTTGATTCTGTAAGTCTGAGTGTGAGGTACATTGACAACTGGTGGAAGTTCTGTAGTGGTAATTAGTACATCTGTTAAAAGTATGCATTTCAAAAGCTACTTGTTTAAAGTCATATTTGCTCAAAATGTTAAGTTTAGCAAAATTAAAGGTTCCTGGAGTCATGTTGTCTGGAAATTTATGCATAAAGGTGTTGTTCTTCTAAATATTTTGGTTCAGTCCCATATGCAATTGTGTAGACATACTTCCACTGCAAATGATAACAGTATATAGAGGAGGACTTACAGAGCATCTGCAATTCTTAATGATAATTCCCTGTACTCTATAGTTTACCAACAAAAACCTATGGTTTATGACAGTATCTGTACTTCATATGTGATGTTGATCTTATGGGTATTTTCTTGAATCATGTTTCCTAAAACAGTGTTTAAACATGTGCTATTGCTGTTATAGATATTTCTTCAAGGATGCCTCTTTACTACTGTCTCAGTTTACTATGTACCTGTACTGCCTATGGATCCTGAGTTATTCTGTCTCATTCCGCAAGTTGTTTAATTGTTAAATGATGTAGCATTTTAATGTGAAACGTAAGCACACTCTGGTGGCATGATGCTATTGTCTTTGGACCTCCCTTACACATATATGAAGTATCAGAGGTTCTAATCCCAGTCGCAAACTGTACAGCTATTACAAGCTATGTTGTATGAAGGTATTTTTGATACCTTTTACATGCTGTGTTAGCATTCATCACAGACAGTGTTATACAGATCTTTGCATTGTACAAGAATGCATAGGGTTTATTTTGACATATGCTTTTCACAGAATAAAATGCATAAATGTGCTCATCTCCTGTCACGCCAGGAAAATGACATCATAACTGATGCTCTCCAACAACATGGAAGGAGAGTCCTAGACCATTCAGGGGGTACTGTTTGGAGAAATTAAATATGGACAGACCTCACCAACATGATCAATGCAGTTCAAGGCCACAACTGATCCTGTGAGGGCTGTAGACATTGCTGCTCGGACATGATTTTTTGAGGAGCTAACAGATAAACATGTTATTAGAGGTCAAGGGATGTCACTGGTGATAGACCATCACTGCACTCCGATGACTTGACAGTATTTTGGCATCACTGTACACAGCAAGAGGGGAGCAATGAATCCCTGGTGATGGGGTTGAAGCTGGGGGTCCTGAACGTTCATGTATGCATCCATGTTCAGTAGAGGGACGAGTATTTTGGCACTCATTGCATATTGCTTCAGCATGCATATTCATGTATTCTTGTGTTTGATTTACAGCAGCAGAGATGAGCCATGCACACACTTCCACAGAGAGTGAGGATGATGAATGCACAGATAATTATATGCATTGGAAGAACAGACTTACAGACAGAGCAGTGAAAACTACAGCTGTAATATGTATTGCATTAATATTGACAGGTCTATCTACTCCTAGTCTACCGCAGGGAACAGCAGGTGAGTGTCTCTGTACTGTTGTTGTGCACAGCACCATGTTAGTGCCTATATGTCACAATGACACTGCTGTTTACCATTGTATTGTTGTTTACTGAACAGTGAACACTACAAGTATTTATTTATTTATTTTATTTTACATTTGCTGACCAGGATAGTCCGACTGGATAGATGCTCATTTTCAGTGGAGGCCCAGGGAGAAAAGCTCCAGATAACACAGATAGAACATAACAGATATGAGTGAATATCCATTTATATCCAATGGAGAGGCAAACCACACATTATTAAGTGCAAAAAGACAATTGACATTGTCAGAGTTTTCAACTATATTTAGCACACATGATGACTGACATTGTTGTCAATCTCTGTCAATATAGGCCCTTCTGGTGTCCATTTGCAACATCCATCTCGTGAGTATTTGCAGCCCATATTACTGTGATGTGTATGTGACATAGTCACTATTCAGTCTACTTGCTCTTAATAATTGACTTCTTACTATAATATTATATGTATACCTAGGATGCTTACGCTGTGACTGTAAATATCTAATTACTTGAACTTCTTTCTTATAAATATTAATATCAAATCTCCCATTATTAATGAGTATAGTAACATCTAAAAATTATATTAGTTTTAGAATATTTCATTTCAAAAGACAAAAATTGCGTGGACTATTGCAATATATCTACAAAGCTCATCAACGATGTGTCATCACCAGTCCAAATAAAACATATATATCATGTACAAAATGTTTATAAAAAGCTGTGTATTCAGTCAAAGGTGTTCATTCCTAAAATCCATTATTATTATTACCGTTGTTTGTGACAGATCCTCAAATTTAGCTTTGAAATCATCTTTGAAAGGGTAGTGAAGTCTGTACATGATGGTCATACAGTGCACATGGAATATCTTGACCTGTCCAAGGCATTCAGCAACACCCCCCTCATTAGCATCCTATAAATGGTAAATGCTTTAAAACATCAACCCATATGTAGCAAGGTGGAGAGAAAACTAGCTGAAAGACAAAACCCCTCAAAGTGAGATTTGCAGGTGCCTCATCACAAATTATTAAAGTAACCAGAGGTGTCCCTCATTACTTGGTGCTGGGGTGCCTGGGACCTCTCCTTTTTGGTATTTACTTTTCAGATTTCCAATCAGGGAGCCAAGACCTCTTGCTAACAGAGGTTAATGATGACTGCAAACTGGGACCTGATGTTGAGTCACTCTGTGATACATAAACCCTTCAATATGTACTGTTTCCCAAGTTAGCTCTTGGTGTAGTAAAAATGAGCTTAAACTAATTGTAAAAATTGTAGTACCAGCACTGTTGGTGGATAGACCCTCGACTCATCATACTGTATAGACAACACAACAATACAAATGAAAATGTAGCCAGAGACCTACGTAAATGGGTTGATAGGTCTGTCTTTCTATCCATCATGAGATAAGAGTTGTCAATTTAGTCCAACTAATTTTAAAAGGAGGTTAATCAAGGTTTAAAGAGGTAATCACTCCCTTATACTCAGCATTGATCAGGTGACTTACCGAGTAAGTACCTCATTTGGGATGTATTTCACTAAATATATCAAACAACTGGAAAAGCCCCAAATGTTCTTAACTAAAAGATCAGATGCCTAAAATCCCCGCAGTACCAAGAGAGAGACATATATCTCCATCCCTTTATTCAGTGTCAAGTAGACTTTGAAGGGGAGATATCTGACTCACCATGAGAAACCTGATTGACCTGGACTTCCTATATCTCCTCTGGCCAGACTGTGCCTGAATTAGAGCAGTCTAGATCAGTCCAGTATAGATAAATATATAAACAGTCAAGCAGATAAATAAGCAAATAATGAGCAAGGGACCTTCACCAACAAATAAATAAAACATTGTGTAAGGGCAGGTTTATAACCCAGCACATCTCAAATTACTGGAACAAACATTCTCTGCATGCTAAGCAATGCAGCTCATTTTCTTCTTTTAAGCATAACCTAGATGAGTGGATGGGTATCCACAAATTTACTCCAGGGTTAACTTGCATGGCCATCGTAGATAAAGGTGATTTGGCCTGAGACAGTGTACTGGCAAGTTTTCAGTAGTCATAAGAATCTGTCACCTTGGAATATCTGAAAATCAATGAATCTATAAATGCGATGAAACCTGTATATCTGTATGTGCTCTATACATGTATGAATTGTTATGTTAGGAATTTCTATGAGGTACAGACTTGACAATCTGCATGTGTACTTCATTAATACCTGCTGGCAGTCAAGTAATGAAGTGTTACATTCCTGACTACTAGTAGGCAGAGCAGTGATTGATTTGAGCTGACAGTCAAAGAAAATTTAAATGTGAGAGATATATTTTCAGTTGAAAATGTAAATCAGCTTTTTTACCTAAAAAGTTTAGTTAAAATAATTTTCTCACATTTAAATGGCTTAATCTTGACACGGAATACTGTGTATTAAGTACCATGATTAACTTACACCGTAAAAGAAGTAATGTGGATTGTCTGCCTTTCAAGTGTTAGTGACTCGAATAAGACAAGGCAACTTGCACAATTAACACTACAGGACTGTACCAGAAAACAGCATAATCAATGCTATGAATTAATTAAATTGCTGTCTGAATTTGGCTGACCCCCTTCCTCTTCTCCTGCACAAATCAGTGTGCCATTGTGTACCTGCAGTAGCTTTTCACTTATGAGGTACAACAAAAAGTTATATTTTGTACTCAGACCTAATATTCTTTTACCCTACCAGTCACCAATAATTTAAAACAGTACTTAAACCTCAAATGTTGCCCCTTTATTTCAGGGGTATATTCCTGTCACAAACGCACATTTACTGCTACTCTATACTGTAAACATTAGTTTAGACAATTATAAGCATTCTGTACACTTTGAGACACAAAGCTTCAGAAGATGCTTAGAAAAAAATCATACTCATTTGAGTATGATGAGCATGCCTAGCTACACTTACTCCCCTAAGAAAGCACTGTTACCCAATCAGACTCATGGCTTAAAGTTCATGATCTCATTACATGTTAACCATTTGGCTATTGTTGAAAGATATGCAGTCAGAGCAGTGTTATTTTGCTTTTATTATTTTTACTCAGAAACCTCAAGTGCTGCTGAGACAGTCTTCAACTCTTTCATCCGTGCAGATATTGTATCACCAGCAGAACATAAGTTATACCATATGTTCAAATGTTATGCAGGATATGATACAAATTAAAAAAAAATGATCACATTTCTATAACAAGTCTGCACTGAAAAGCTGCATCTTATTATCCTCATGTCCTGACCAACTGATGACAAGCACTCCAGCTGTAGACCATCTATAAATAACCTCAATAGTGACCATAGATATGATGTATGGAGCTGTATTTAAAGTCGAAAAGGCATCCACATAACATGACAACTATAATCATCAAGGTTCCTCATAGATGGATGTCTCTCAATTACAGACATGGCACACAAAAGAAGTGTGCAGGTGGTGTATCTAAAAAAAATCCCTGACCATCACCTTACGTCCACAGGAATTACCCAAATTAAACAATGATGAACCTAAATAATGCCATTAAAAATTAACAATAGGAAAACTATATGTTTAACAGCAATTTATATACCACCAGGGAAGATACCACAGGAAACATCATGTACTGGATAGCCCAACAAATTAACCATAAAAAACTATAATACTTGGATACTTAAATATAGTCTGGCAACTCATAAATCTCACCACCCTCACTGAATCCATAAACATATACAACTTCAAACCATTAATAGCCACACCAACTAGAATCAGTAAAACTTCAGGGACACTCGCCATTAGACTGGATCCTTGTAAACAAACCAGACAAACTGCAAAAGTAGGCTGCATCCCAGATAGCACAAGTGACCACATACCAACATATGCCATTAGAACTCACCGTAACCTAGATAGACATATTATCTATAATCAAATACAAAATACAACCAATTTCAGCAAAGATATTTTTAATGAAACATTAAAACTATATAACTGGAATGTACTTAGAACAATGACACTAGATATTGTTTACTGACCTTAGGTAGTCTAGCATGAGCATGTAATAAAAGAGTAAAGTCCAACCCCACACCATGGCTAACAAAAGAAACAAAAACACTTGTGATAAAAAGGGAAAACGACTGGAAAAATTGGTGCAAAAAATAGAACTCAAAATTCTTTCCAGCAATTAAGACATCTAGAAACTTTGAAAAACTCCATGTCAAACAGGACATGATTTCTCATTTGAGTCGCCTTCAGACAAACATCACACAGACATCAAAACAACACAAAACATTTTTGGTCATGAAGAAATAAACTCCACCACCCCTGCAAGACCACCACTCCCTCTCCAAAAACAGAACATCTGACTGACTCTATTCCCACACAATTTAATTCCTAGTTTATAAAATCAATATTATCTTTCTTAGACACTATTATATCTGCCCCTCTCTATTCCTGTCCAAACAAAGCCACCCACAGCTCTTCAGTTTTAGTCCAGTATCCACCTCAAGCATAATGAAGCTGCTCCTTAAACTAAAAACTGCTTCTGTCGCTGTAGACAACTGCCATCAAACTACCTAAAAATGGCTGCAGAAGTCATAGCCTTCCCTGCATCCATGCTACTTTATAGGTCCATAGCAGAAAGATATGTCCAGACACTCTGGAAATAATCTTACATCATACCACTGCAAAAAGGCAGCACATCAACAGAGTTTAATAACTACAGACTGATAGCAATTCTCTCCCCCCTCTCCCAAATATTAGAGAAAGGCATCCATATACGGCTGATGTTAATACCAAACCTCAAATAACCTGCTCTCAGAAAGACAACATGGCTTTAGGCCACAGCACAGCACCACTGTTGCACTACTACATTTTACTAATATAATAAACCAACATAGAAATAATGGTTGTTTGTGTCCGCCATGTTCTTAGACTTGACAAAGGTATTTGATACTGTCTCACACCAGCAATAGCTCATACAACTCTCCTCAACAGGGCTTTCACAATACTCTTTGTCATGGTGACTTAGTTACCCATCTGGAAGGCAAGAAGCTGTTAAATGGCAACAAACTTATTCATCCTTTCAACCAGTTACTACAGGTGTCCCTCAGGGCTCTATCATGGATCCTCTCCTATTTAATATGTTTATTAATAACCTCCACACTTCAACTCACATGCTAGTTTAGTTCAGTATGCAGATGACTCAACATTAATATATGCAGCCTCAACAATGAATAAGCTCCAGGGCATTGCCCAAAAATCCCTCTCCTCTGTATAAACCTGGCTCATGGAATCAAACCTCCTACTCAACCCCAAGAAAAGTAAGTTAATGTTTTTTACCTCAAAAAGTTGCCAAAATCAAAAGAATCATTTACCATAAAGTCAGCAAATAATACCGTCACTGAAACTGTAACTCACAGTAAACTTCTAGGCAGTATAATAGATGACAGTCTCAAATATGCCCAGCATAGACTATACACAATTAAGTCTACGCAACAGAAGCTAGCCTTCCTTTACAGGATCAATGGATATCTTACAGATACTGCAAGAAAAGCTCTAGCTACCACCTTCTTACTGCCATCTCTCTTGTACACCACTCCTATCTTAACAAACTTAAACAATGCTCAAAGAAAGAAGCTTGCCTCCTGCTACAATAAAATACCTAAATTTGCCACCAATCTCCCTCATAGCACCCACCATTGTCATAGCTTAAAGCAATTAAACTGTCTTGAACTGCACAACTGCCTAACATACTCACAACTAACTACAGCACACAAACTCATTTATCATCCAAAAAAAAAAATGCCCTGCACTACAACATTTATTACTGCCCTACCGTCCAGCGAGGGTCCTCCATTCTAAAATTCTTACTACTCACAAACCAGTCAAATAATGTTGCAGGAGACTTGCTCTACTCCCAGCAAATTACTAAACTCTGGAATAGTATCCCCACACAAATAAAACTCTTTAACAAACTCAATAGTTTTAAATCGTTGCTTAAATGACATTTTAACCAATCTCCGTCCTGCACATGCTCATCACCAGGTTAAGGCATTGTGGTCACCATACAATACTCCCAAATATTCTCTTTAAACATGATACTCTGAACCTCTCACTGAAATGATAAAACAATTTTTATACATAGTAAGTGCTGCCTGTACAATCCATTAAGTTGCACGTGGGGTTTCTCTTGAATAACTTCTACCTCTGTAAAATGTTAGAATGTATAAATATAACTATTGTATGTATATAAATGTAAATAGAAATGTAACTACTCTGTGTTTAACTGGAGCTAAGTTTAATGTAATATAAACAAATGTAGCTTTTCTCCTGGGCCTCTGCTGAAAGTGGGTATTACCCAGTTGGACTTCCAATAAACAAAGACAAATTAAATAAGTAAATAAATAGATAAATAAATTTGCCAAATGTTATGGTTACCAGCCGAGCCTTCCAGTACTTTTTACACTGGGTCTGCCAGCTACTCTTTGTCCCACCAACCCAGGACTTAACTCTGAGACTTAAAGCAAAAGAAGCTTGGCACATCTGAGCTCCCATGGGGGGGGGTCTTACTTATTTGCCTACCTTTGTTCCTCTCCATCCCCTATTTTTGTGGGTTATGGTCCAGTTCAAGGTAGGCACATGCAATATTGGTATATGGCATATTGCCCCATCTCTGTGGCAGTTCAGCCAAACCTACTACTACTCCATTGACCACTCCTCCCAGCAATGTCTCCAACATTCATTGGAGATCATCACATCACTCCCCGCCCTAGACAAACACTCCCATCCCTCCTTGCCACTCAAGTCACTAATTGTACCTGGATAGCCTGGGTCATAGTCAGGGCTTTATCCCTCTATGCTACCAGAGCTGCCTCAAAATATACATATCTACCAAGTTGGTAGGAAATGTTAAGCACATCACCCATGACATGTTTCACCTCCACACTGTTTTCTATTAAATGGACTCCTTTATACATGCTTACTTTATGTGAAGGAGAGGAATATTGTAATTATGTCTTCAAGAATATCCTGAGCAAAAGAAGCTCTCATATCTCATATCCAAAAAATGCATCATATCCACTCACCAGCCATGGACCTGCCATACCATCAGGATTATGATCCCTAACAGAGACTAATTACAGTTCATACAAAAATACATACCTTTTCTAGGAATTACTAAAAGTGTACTTTGAGCATAATGTTTACAACAAAGCTGTATCCTAAGGCAACAATCATACTTAAAAGAAACAAAATATTTAAATTGATCATTTACTGTCATAATATGCCTGTTTTTCATAATAATATTGCAAATATTAGATGTACCTTTTGTATAATTTATTTATTTTTATTTTATTTTATTTTACATTTGTTGACCGGGCTAGTCTAGCTGGATACATGTCCATTTTCAGGAGAGGCCCGGGGAGAAAAGCTCCAAGAAATCATGCAAAGTAATAAAAAGTTAATATAGCAGTTATGAACGATATTAAAAAAACAGCAAATGTTACATAAAAGCCAAAAAAAGTAGTACAAATTACAATACTCAGTGATTTTATGAGTAGGTGCAGTATACATGTATACTTATATGTTGTGTGCAATAATATTGTTTATTGATATATAAAGGGAAGAAAATAAAGGATATAGGGTGAGATTTAGAGAATTGAAAAGAATTAGTCAGGGTTAGTACAGGAGCATAGCCAGTGTTTATTGAGATGTAGTTTTAGATTCCTTTTAAAAAGTGAGAGAGAAGTCTGAGCTGTGATTTCAGAGGGTAGTTTATTCCATATTTTTCCAACAAAGTTAGAGAACAAGGAGACACCTGCTGAGTTGTTGGGTTTGGTAATATTAATAAGTAGTTTGTTTGAGGAGCGTAGATTTTTGAGATTATTATAAGGTGTGATTAGGCTAGAGAGTATTGGAGTGTTACTAGGTTGATACAGGGTCTTATGGTCTATTGTGAGCTGGTGAAATTGGAGATGATTAAGTAATTCTAGCCAGTTTAGATGTCTTAAATTTAGACAGTGATGGGTTCTAAAAGGAGAGCCTGTAGCAAATCTAGCAATATTATTATAGGATGTTGCTAGTTTATTGAGGTTGTTTTTAGAGAGATTGGTGTATATAGGAGAGGCATAGAGAAGGGTGGAGATTAGGTGAGTTCTGGCTATAGCGGTCCTAGCTACTGGTGTAAGATAGGGTTTAATTCTGTAAAGGGATCCTAGTTTTTTTGTTAACTAATTTTATTGTGGTGTTTATGTGAGTATCAAAGTTTAGATTGTTGTCTATTGTTATTCCTAACAGTTTAGTGGTTGGGTCAGGAGAGATAAGAGTACTGTTGTTAGAAGTGAGATTAAAATGTAAAGAGATGGACTTTCTGGTTGGTGTGAAGAGTAGCAGTTTTGTTTTCTTGGGGTTTAGGAGGAGACAGCGGTGTGAGAACCATTGTTCTACAGTGTTGAAAGCTTTTTGGGTTAGAGTCTGAAGTTCAGTTTGAGAAGTGGTTGAGCAGATTATGGTAGAGTCATCTGAATATTGAATGCAGATGGAGTATGGAATAGCTGATTGCAAGTCATTAATATAAATGGAAAATAGGAGTGGACCTAATATGGAGCCCTGTGGGACACCGAGGGAGATAGAAAGGTGATTAGATAGATTATTTTGCCAGAGTACAGCCTGCTGACGGTTTTCAAGGTACGATTTAAACCAGTTCATTGATAGAGGATCAAGTGAAAGCGAATTTAGTGTGTGAAGGAGTAATTTGTGATTAACCATGTCAAAAGCTTTAGATAAGTCAATGAAAACTGCGAAAGAGAGAAGATTTTTGTTGCAGTTGTTGTTAATGCAGTTTGTGAATGATAGCAGGGCAGTAGTGGTACTGTGAAAAGGTCTGAAACCATGTTGACAGCTGGCAAGTAGGTTGTTCTGGAGAAGGTGGTTAAGAAGTTGTTTATGGATGCAATTTTCCATAATTTTAGCAATAGGGGGTAGTAAAGCTATGGGGCGAAAGTTAGAAAAGTCCTTGGAGTTCCCCCCTTTATGTAGTGGGATGATATGAGAAATTTTCCAGATAGATGGGACAGTTCCTTCACTTATGGATCTATTTATCAGAATGGAAATGGGATAGGCAATGGCTTTAGCTCCTTTTTGCAGGAATTCAGCTGGGAGTTTATCAGCTGAGGGGGTGTTAGGTTTTAACTTTTGGAGAAGGGAGGAAATAAAGGAAGTAGACACTGGTTGTAAGTGAAATAAAGGGGGTGGGTTGTAGAAGAGGTGGGCAGGTTGGAGGTATCAGGGGATAGGTGGCTAGCTAGAGTTTGGATGGTGTCTGTGAAGAAAGAGTTAAAGGCATTAGCTGTTTGTGTGGGATTCTCAGGGTTTGAGTCTTGAGGGTTGGGTGTGATTGATTGGCCTGGGAAAAGAAGATTGTTAATACTAGTTCAAGATTCTCTAGGTTCCTTGTGAGAGGTTTGCTGTAATTGGAGATAAAAGTACTTTTTGTCTAGCAAGATGGCTTTTTTTTGTAATGTTTCTATGTTCTCTAAAGGTTTGGCG
The DNA here is from genome assembly GCF_019279795.1 of Protopterus annectens. Taxonomy (NCBI): domain Eukaryota; kingdom Metazoa; phylum Chordata; order Ceratodontiformes; family Protopteridae; genus Protopterus; species Protopterus annectens. The sequence goes on from NC_056729.1 coordinate 846,690,134, forward strand.
GCCTGCCAGATTCTTAGTAGTCACTTTGCCCAGGATCTGTTACAGAGAAGGATTTTTGTTTAGTATTGTTAGTGAGCCAAGGGGCGGGCTTAGCTTTGGTTCTTATAGAGCGAGTTGGTGCATGGTGGCCAAGGATAGTTAAGAATGTAGAATTGAAGTATTCAACTGCTTTGTTTACAGGGAGAGATTTTAATGGTGACCAATTACATTGTTTCAGTTCAGTTAGGAAAAGTTATTGGCTAAATTGCTTTTTAGAGCGTATTGTTCTGAAAGTGTTAGGGAATATTATGTTGGTTTTGTGTCTGATAATATAAGTTAGAGAATGGTCACTTAGGTCATCTGGAAGGGTTCCTGTTATGTAGGTTTGATGAGAAGTATTAGTAAGTATCCAATCCAGGGTACTTTCTTTGTTATGGGGTCTATTAGTTCTCGTAGGGCAGTTTATAAGTTGTGAGAAGCCGTATAGGTTAATAAGGGTGGTGGGGTTTGTACTGGTACAGGAATTCCAATCTATATTAACGTCCCCAAGGACTATGGTTTCCTGAGGGAGATTAATGGAAAGCCAGTTAAGGATATACTCAAGTGTATTAATGTTATTTCCTGGGGGAAGATAAACACAGGTGATATTTATGGCTTTACATGTGTTGACCTGAAGTTTGGCGATAATTATTTCTGCACTATTGTCTAAAGGTAAGTTAACATTTATAGTACTGACTTGTAAATCTGCTTTATAAAGGATTGCTACCCCTCCTCCCTTTTTGGTAGTACGGTCAAGTCTTATGGTATTATAACCAGGTGGGGTTATTTCATTGTCTTTAATGGTAGGTTTTAGCCATGTTTCTGATAAACATAGGATGTCAAATAGGTGAACATGTAGGAGGGCATGTACTTGAGTAATTTTATTGCAAATACTGCGTATATTAAGATGTGCTATAGAGAGTGAGTTGGGAGGTTTGGTAGATGATAGGGTCCTAGTTCTGTCTTGGTTACTGTTTGCAGTGGTAATAGGATTGTTAGGGCCAGGGTTGGGATGAATGTCCCCATCCAATAATGAGTGGGGAAGTGTTAAATGTTTGGGCTGGAGAGGCTTAAAATAATCATCATATAATTTTCTAGTTTTTAGGTTGGTGAGTTTAACGTGTGCTAGTCTGTGATATTTAGCTAGTAGGTAGCTGGGTTTGAAAGTGAGGTTAAGAAAGTTTGGGGAGAAAGTTAATGTTGGTGTTGAGGTGTGTTTGTATGGTAAGGGAAGGGTAGAGTAGAGTGATTGTTCATAGGAGGTAAAGAGATAGGTGGTGGCTAGAGGAGGTAAGAGTGAGACCCAGATTAATAAATGTAATTTGTGAAGGAATGGTGATATATACATTTTAATGGGTAGGGGGTGAGAGAAATGGGAGGTGGGTTTTAAAAGTACTAGAGAGATATAGGAATAGGTTGGATATTAAAGCAAGGAGGGATGTGAGGTAGGTATAAGTGGGTGGGTTATGAGAAAAAGGGGGTTGGGAGTGTTAAGGATGAGATTTGTTTGATAGGAGAAGGTGTAGAGGGGTGTGTCTTTTAGGGGAATAAGTGGAGGAGCATTGAGGGTGGGTAGGAATTGGGGGCAGGGTAGGGGAGCAGAGTGAGCCCAAAGGGTGAAAGTAGCAGGTTTAGAAAAGAGAGTAGACTGATGAGGAAGACAATCAGTAAAGTATGAGAATGCAGCAGGTAAGTCTGAAAGTGGGAGAGTGTAGAAGAAAGTTAAGAGGCGAGTAAGGAGAGAGTCAGGATATTAGTGGAGTAGAGGGAGATTAAGGATACCTCAGGACAAAGGAGAAATGGTGAAAGAGTAAGTCTATAGAAAACTGGGAACAGAGTCCTGGAGGTACGGTTAACAATAGGGTAAGAAATTAATATACAGTAAGCTTGTGATGAGATGACACCTAGTGGCCAGTCACTTTATTGCAACAGGTAGGTCACCTAGAGGGGGTGGCAGGCTAAGGGAGAGGTGGGGATGAGCCAGTTAGTGATAGAGAGTATATAAGCTGGAAGTAGGAGATTATACAAAATGATAGGTGTTCTGAGGGGGGGGGATTGGCTGCTGGCTGACCTAACTGGGAAGCTTGCCTAATATAGCAGAGTCTTAAAAAATTCATATAATTGTTATTTGCTCTTAGCTGTAACAATACATACTTTCACTGTCTTTTAGAAAGGAAAAGTCAATCAGGGAGCTGGTAGATTAATTCTTTAGTTTAAATTAATTTTCTGAGGTGTCCAGCAGGGTTAATTCAGGTGTTTGGTGCAGGGACAACAGGAACACAAGGCTGGTAATATACAGAGAGAAAAAGGTAGTGAGGTGGACAATACTTAATACTTTAGTGCAAGTAAAGACATTACACAGACACGGTTGCAAGTGTTGTTGTAGTAAAAAATACTTAGCTAGTATATCAAACCTCTAAAGATTACAATATAATCCAGGTGCTATTAAGACTCTAAACCTACTCATAACACATTAAGATACTTGGGATAAAAAAGAAGCTGCATTTGCTAGATTAGATGAGATAATCCATTAACAAAACAAGAATTACATAATTTATCGGTATTTCTGAGACTTACATGGTACTACTGTATTACATAATGTATCTGTACTTCTGTGACTTACATGGTATAAGTTAAAGGAAATCTTACAGCTCCATTAATTATACCTCATTTTATATGAAACACTCTATTATTAACAAAAAATGGTGAATCAGTTGTACCCCCATATCAATCACTTCCATCACATATTTATTTATTTTATTTTCAAAATATCACTTTTGGAATAGAAGAAAAGGAGCACGTCATAGAAGAATGAAAAAAAAGAGTAGTACCATGTAAGTACCAAACTGAGTTTATTTGCCAAAATAACAGATGCAGGGGGCATATCTGAGAGCAGTGCTCTCAGAATAAACACACCCATGCAATGTAGAACAGCAGAAAGTGGTAAGAAATGAGCGAGATCACTCATCGGTATCCACATATCCCCGTCAATAGTTCCCCATGTGTACAGCAGTAACAGTACATAAAAATCAAATGAAGAAACCCCTTTATTTTTATTTAAAAATCCAACTATAGCTAACCATAGTTGCACGGGTGTGCCCTTTGCTTAGCTACAGTTAAATCAGCTTAAAATGCTGAAGAGGATAACAAGGAAGATATATGCAAATAAAGCAGCACAGCAATAGTGTAGTGGGCAGAGTATTCACCTCATGGGCAGGCATTCCCAGTTCGAGTCCCACTGCAGCACTGTCTATTTCACATGGCAAAGCATTTTATAACCAATACTTTTGTTGCAAAACCCACTAAATAACATATATTTATGAACTGGAGTACTGCAGGGAATGCACATGTGAAGTTTCAGTGTTATAATAAATAAGGCACTAGTAAGCAGGTTTAAGCACAAATTAGCAGTAGTAAGCATATGTAAGTAAACATAAGTGTGTTTAAGTGCATTTGCATGGGGGTAAGCACTGCCTACACAGACTAAGCAATTTAGAAGCTAACTGAGTGTAAGAAACTGTAACGGGAAGTTAGCAGTGCTTAGCTCCACGCAAACCCGCTTACAACTGCTTTAAAGTGCCTTAATTACTCTGTATCCAATGGCCCGTGTTCTTCCCAGCAACAAAATAAACAGCCTCTGCAAGGCTCAAAACCATAACCCTGTATACTACAGTCACAGTAGTTAACCACTAAGCAATACATAAGAATGAGGTTTCACCAAACAAATCCTCATCATAGGAAAATCAAACTGAACATGTGAAATGAATCTATGTACAGTGCGATACCATATAACCTGCTACATATCATAAATATGTGAACTGGAGTACTGCAGTAAGGCCAGATGTAAGGTGTTACTGTAATAAAGTGTTGAAGTCCCCAGGACCCCATACAGTGTACGTACACATGAATCACAGATACCAGACGCAGATATAGCATGTAACAAATAATAAATTAATGTCAAAAGGAAAATACAATGCTAATTAAATATTAAGCAATGCTAAGCATTGCACAGCTCAGCTTACATGGTGTAAGCAATATGTAGGCCAGCTAACTCAATCTGCCCAGTGGTATACCCCTTTAAGCAATGCCAACATTAGGTAAGCAGGTGTGCCCATAGCTTAGCCTTTTCAAAACCTGTCCAATCATGGGAAAGTGCAGGAAATCAGGGGTATTTAAACCCCAGTGTCACCAATAATTCCCATAACTGGTTTCAGCTCCCTACTGTAGGTAGAAAGGCTGGAGTTGGGGAAGGCACTCAATTTATAGCGCAGCGCTGGGGCATCCAGTAGTCCAGATTCATGGTATGGCTCCTGGTAAAAAAACATGAGGAGAGACTACTGCAGGGCCAGTTCCAGGGATCTCAGTATAAAGTGGAGGTCTGGGACAGTCTCACCCGTGACCTCACCAGTGGCACAGGCATCCCCCGCACTGGTGAGCAGGTCACTCATCACTATGCTGACCTGAAGCAGTGGAGAGGTGATCTCTTGGAGCAGTGGATCCAAGAATCAAGGCAGATAGCTGATGCCACAGCACTGAGTTAAGTACCCATTCTACTACATAGATCACGATTGCCTAGCATGTGTATACTATGGATAGGTAATGGCTAAATATCACTGTATTTCTCTGACAGCTGCAGATGAGTGGCCTGCAAACCAGCAAACCCATGCTGCTAGGCTGCAAAGGCTGTGTCGTGAGACAGGTTAGTAATAATCTTACATGTGCTGTCATAAGAAAAAAATATAACAGTTCTAGAAAGTATTGTACCAGTATAAAATGTACTGTGTATGGGATGTACTGAATAAACCAGACAATATGGCAGGAAGACTGTCATATAGGTTGTGTGGAAATAAAGGTGTAATATCTTGTGAATAAAAGTATAACCCCTGGAGTGCTTGTGTACAAACTGCTTTCATATGTTGTTGTAGTGTTGCATTCTGTAAATAGTACTGTTGTATTAAGCAGTGTTACCCACAGTGTTGAACACCGTTAAAATGTGTAGGAAGTTCAGTATAACAATGTTGGAAGTCCCAAGAGGTCAGTCATATAGAACAACTGAGGGAGACTTAGAAACCATTGGAATGCTTTACACCAATTCCCTGATAGCACAGTGTACTGTGATATCAACTGTAATATATTTACCACACACAGCAGGGGATTGAATACCGGGTGTGGTAGTAAGTTGTATGCATAATCATACCCCACAACTGTACAGAGTTTGTGAGAATGGTCAGATAGAAAGCTGTATGCTAATTAGACCCAACAGCTGTACAGACTTTGCTAGAATGTTCAGATAGTACACTGTAAGCATAATCATAACCATCAACTGTACAGACTGTGGCAGAATGTTCAGGTAGTAAGCTGTATGCATAGTCATACCCCTCAACTGTTCTGATCTGTCCAGCATGCCCAGATAAATGGCCCATATCTGCTGCCCGGTAACCTGTTCCCCTGACAATTCAGTGAGATGATCCAAGAAATGTAGGCAGCTTATAATGACGTATAATGTTTAGTGAGACCTGATAAAAAAAAAGAGAATGCATATGAAAACAAACCTGTCATTGTAGCATCTCACCAAAAGTGTATGACAACTATTCCAACATATGTCACATTAACACCTGCATCCTGTCAAGCCTTGACCAGAGTGCATGCAATAATGGATTGTTAGGTATGTGTATAACATCAACATGGAATCTGGGAGTATGTGTAGCATTTATCAGGTAGTATTAACAAAGTTCCCTCCACAGCTATAATAGGTAAGAGGTGTAGACTGTGCTTACAACACAATTCACTCATATACTTGTCTACAAGCATGGAATCTGGGAGTATGTGTAGAATCTGTCATGTAGTGTTAACAATGATTTTCCCCACAACTATAACAGATAAGAGATGTAGACTGTAGGTAAAACACAGTTCACTTATATACTTGTCTACAAGCATGGAATCTGGGAGTATGTGTAGAATTTGTCAGGTAGTGTTAACAATATTTTCTCAACAGCTATAACAGGTAAGAGGTGTAGACTTTACGTAAGACACAGTCCAAGTATATAGTAATCTACAAACATACCATTGTACAAAGTAAAACCATTGGGTAGTGTAATAATACATGTAAGGGACAGATCACTGCAGTAACTAAGAAAGTTGGGAAAACTACAGGGATATATTAGTTGTTAATTGACCTCTCTCTCTTACCCCCACCATATGTGCAACAATAACCTATGTACACACCTAAATGGGTACATGTACACTCCAATCTTTTGTTGGGACATATGTCCTATTAGTTTATAAATATTCACATTTGGTTCTATGCATGTGCCATGTTAATATACTCCCATATTGGTAGCCTGTTGCCATCAATGAAACCTGCATGCAGTTGTAATGGCCACTGTTGTCCCATATATATATGTGTTCTGCTCACCCTGCAAATGTTGTAAATTTGGTGTCTTGGGTTAATGGGAATACCTATGCATGCTGTTATAACTAATCCTGAATGCTATAGATTATTACTAACCGATATCTGTTCTAAAACTGCAACACCATAGCTCATATTGGACGGCAGGTCCCATTGGACCCACCTATCCCACCTCAGCTGGTCATGGCACTGGGCACCAGCACATCTGGGCCCCAGCCTGAGACCTCCTCCTCCATTGGCCCTGCACCACCTTCGGGTGGAACTGCCTCAGGGGATGAGGCTCAGCCCCCCTCCCGAGAGTGGGGGCAGAGAGGTACCTGTCACCCACCGTCAGGTCTGGGCCATGGTACATAGGGAGCTCACTAGGAAGATTCGAGACTAGCTATGCCAGCTTGAGGGCTGCATGGCACAATTAGAGGGTGAGCCTGCTCCTCCTACCCAGCACAACCACCTTTGGGGCCGTGAAGGTGCAGTGGTGACTGCCCATGGGTGGGGACCTTAGTCCCACTGTTTACATTCGGGGGCTCATGGTTTTGCGACTTCCAAATAACCCTCACTGTCCAAGGTGTTTACCCCCACATGTGTTATATACTGCCCCTGTATGCATCTTGTTTGTCTTGTCTGTTAACCTACCCAACCTACCTCCACAAATATACCTACTACCCCTTCCCAAAATCCCACTCTCACCTGAAAGAAAAAGTGTAATCTGTTCCCCCAAAAAATATCACCCCATACATAGCTGTCCATTTCACACACATGTCCACTGGACACAAGTAATCCAGTCTAACTGGCTTCACAACAAAGTATTGTTGTCCTCCCCCCACCCAGGGGTTTGAGTGTCCAAATCTACCTCCAAATTCAGTGTATATGCACAGCTGTTGCTGTAGAAGAAATGGGCAGCTATGGACCTTCCCTACACCCTTCCTGCACATCCTTGGCTATTTTCCTACTCTCTTTCCCTCTTTGTGCCTCTTTTTTCACCACTTTCCTAATAACCCCCTTTTATTTTCTTTTTAAAAAATTAGCCCGAGGGTAAGCGGGAGTAAGCATTTTTAAGCAACAGTAAGCAAATTTAAGCCTGTTTGCACAAGGGTAAGCACTGCCTACACAGGTTAAGCAATTCAGAAGTTAACAGAGTATCAGAAACTGTAACCGGTTATTAGCAGTGCTTACCTCTGCGCAAACCTGTGCAAACCCGCTTACAACTGCTTTAAAGTGCCTTAATCACTCTGTATCCAATGGACCGTGTTTTTCCCAGTAACAAAATAAACAGCCTCTGCAAGTCTGGAACCCAGGACCCTGCAGAGGGTAGACAAAGTGATTCACCACTAAGCCATGACAGACATACATAAATCTGATGTTTTTAGAAACATATCATCCAGCCCAGTCATGCAACAGTACATAGAATGCATACCAACATCTAGATGTATGTGTGTGTAAATATATTAATATCTAAACAGATACAACATATATATTTAGAAATATATACATATATATAAATATATATGAACATATATACATGCAAATGCCTACATCGGCACATATATATATGCTTACACCTATATGCACAACAAGGTACATATATGTATGCAGATATAAATCTATTTTGGTATATACAGACATACCCATATATATGTAAGCAGATATATATATATCTATATAGGTATATGTGGCCATACATCTGTACATAGCAATGGTAGATTAACAAAAACAAATATGTCCACATGCACCGTTAATGGGGTTGAGAGGCCCCAAACAATATACGTCTTGTACGAATAGGCATACCCCCCCACAGCCAAACATGCCCGCCTCGCAATACATTACCAAGTGTTGCAGATCCCATAACCAGGACATGACATGGGCACAAGATGTTAACAGTACTACATCCCACCTGTATGATGTCAGGCTGGTATTGGATGTGGAAGCTATCAACATCCCCAGGATACATATACAGAGACACATATATGCAAATACAGATGTATATATATATATATATATATATATATATATATATATATATATATATATATATATATATATATATATATATATATATATAGACATACATGTGATTACACGTACACACACAGAGATATGTACAGTAAGATACATATGTAGAAGGTGCACAAAATATGGAACAGCCACTATGCCTACAGTTCACACCTGAACACCTGGACACTGTATGGGCCACCCATACAAATGACAATCATTGCCTGCAACATATACCCACAGAGAGGTCATAGGACAAAATACCACACACAGGTTTGCAGAAATGGAAAACCTTTATTTGTGTACTATTACAGTTCTATATACTATTGCTACGGTAACTGGGATTGTCTCTCAGACATGGTGTGTGTGGGAGGTCACATCTGCTTTCCACATGTGTGCCATTGGCTACTGACAGACATCCTAAGGACATCATAGTAAAGTATTGCTGCTAGCACATATCGCCCCTGTCGACTAGAGCAGAGATATCGGCCAACAGTTGTGGACATTCTGTCACACTCTGTACAGTCCAGAGGTTTACACAAAACCCCTTAGTGCAAAACATGTGTACCATTCCTGACAATATGGATGTTAGCCATGTAGATGGGTATAACACATAATGCCTGGTATACATATGCAACCATAGGTTATGTATTCACACACCCCTGTCTGGCCTGACACATAATAACCACTGATACAGAGCTGCCATGGCCACATACTACCCACTAGATATTGACATACATCTGTACAGCATCTACTGCTCTGTCTGACATACATAACTGTTAAGGGAGACCCGACAGCAGTACATCTGACAAGTATCTGCACATGACATCTCACTGGGTAAGTACACTAAGCTGCTAGGCATGTAACAATACACTGTGCAGGCCACAGGCAGACTGGCTCAACACTGGCCTACATCTCCCATGGGGGAATGCACATGTACCTGCATATATAGCAGGCTGTACAGGCATGTCACAGCACAGGGTAAGATAAACCTGTGTGAAAGTGCATAACCACAACCAATGAGAACACAGCCACAGCCACATATGGCAAGCTAACATGATATTACAGTATATGGACTATCTGTTTGACACCATCCTCATATGTGCCACTCACACACTAACCCTACATATCCTGGGCCACTACATAGTTTGGTCTGATGGCTGACTGTGGTATGAGACGTGTGTGTATGGCCCTACAAATATGTAAGCCAATACAGCAACATACAGTGCAGCAGCATGTAACATCAGATAGGACGGGACCTAGGACGATAACAACTACCACAGTCTGTACAAAGGCCAAGGTACATATTAACAATGCACACACTGTCGACATTCACCATAAGTACACAGACCTTAGTACTGTACAAACAACTACAGTATGTCCAGGTTATGTCATCAAATATAACCCCTACTTTACATAACATGTGTAGCAGTCTGATGTCTTTTAGAAAAAATCTCTCAAACAGACAGGGAACCTTCCCGTGCAGGAATTGTGCTGCTTGTCAGCATGTCTACACTAAAAATGAGTACATTCATCCTGTGAAATGTTTTAAACTTTATACGAAGAATTACTATGATTGTAAAAGTGTCAATGTTGTTTATTTTTGTTTTTGCCAAGCATGCCATGCCTATTATGTAGGCAAAACAAATAGGAGCTTTAAAGAAAGAATGTTAGAACATATAAGGGACATACGGAACCAGAAGCAATCAAATGCTCTAGCTAATCATGTCCTGAATACAGACAGTAGTCATTGTTTTAAATTTTTAATCTTACAACAAATAGTAAGGACAAACAGAGGTGGTGATGTAGAAAACCACACTGAAGAATTAGAAAAACAATGGATCACTAAATTACAAGCAGATAGGTATCCTGGTTTGAATGGCTGCACCTCATTAGTTCCTTACCTTAAGGCAAGGCGCCTTAAACACTAAATATGAGTTTTTTTATATATTTTTTATTGTACTATTATGGTTATATGTGCACAAAATGTGTGTGTATATGTACATATATATATATATATATATATATATATATATATATATATATATATATATATATATATATATATATTTTAACAACCATCAGGGATGACATTCCCCCCTTCTTTTAAATATTATTGTGTGTAAATACACACCCTTCTTTATATTTTATGCATTTTTCCTATGGATATCGATATATGTTCTTATGTTAGTGGAGTAATATCTCTTTAAATTGTGATGTCATACTAATTGTTCTAGTATTTAACCAAGCATCAGTTGTAGTGATGTGGTATGATGAAGCAACATTAAGTTGTGAAAGAGCTTACCGTTTGTCTTCTGCAATAAAGTACAGTGACTGATTTTCAGTGTGTAACTTTGGTGCCTCAATTTACTTTTGCTGTTGTTATCAGATATGATGACACTAATTATGGTGTACAGCACATATGTACCTCTTAATGCATGACATATGTACAAAGGTTGACTTATTTGTGGCTGGAAGCACATGCACAGGGCCAATATTGAAGCGTTGCTGTGATAACATCATACATTTACTGTTGTAATGGGGTTTGTTGCAACATATGTCCTATGAGAGGGGTTCCTATTACCAGATCAAAAGATAGTAATTGCGAATAAGAAAAGAGCAACATGGATTGCGCAAAAGGCGGAAACGCCAAACAACCAAAATAGCCAAAATTGAAATGTCGAAATGCAATGATTGGCCCATCTGCGGTAGAGCTCCGTAAGGTAAGTATGCGATAGATAGGACTTTAGGAATAGGTTGTAGGTTAAGGTAAGTGAATAGATATGTAATGTATGCAAGATATAGTGCAGTGTTAGAAGTAGGGATTTATTTAGCTGTATGTATGTGTATTATTTATTTTTTGGGTGTATGTCTGTAGGGAATGTGTGTGGTAGTTACGGAACTTAGGGTTAAGGAGGGGTTAAGGATAGTGCAGGGTTAGTTGTGTATGTGGGGTTTAGTATAGGGTTAGAAGTAGGGTTTTGTTGCTTTACTTTAGGTTAGAAGTAGGGTTTAGTTAGTGTATTTATGTGGTTTATTTATTTTGTTTGGGTAGGTAATATGTAGCGGGTGGTGGGGTTGGCCGACTATGACAGTTCATTATTTTATTTTTCGCTGTTTAGTGCGTGCGGGGTTTTCATGGTTCACATTATAGTTGTCAACGTTTAGGTATTCGCATAAAGGGTTTTTCGATTTGGTAATATAGACCCCTATGAGGGATATGAAGTCAGTAACTGTCATGGCGTTCACCATCTACAGACTGCAATCCTCACACTACCTTCTGCAGTTCACAGATACATCTTCTGTGGGTAACACATGACACCAAAGGCACCACACACTGCCCAGTCTGCAGATGACCCTACAGATGGGGAGTGCTCATAAACATACAACTGGCATGGCAGGTATTAATACATGTAGGACAGCCATATCCGCACACACCCTGTTAAACCAACATTACTCCAAATGAAGTATAGCAGCATTTACAGTCTGTAGTCAGGTCAGGCACATCCCCCTCCTGTGTGTTTTATTCTGTTTCCACAGTGTATGTTGTCAGAGGCAAATCCCCACTCCATCTGAGTTGCTGTTTGCCAAACAACAGAACGAGTTCCTGCTCACAGTGAATGAAAAGGACTAACACAAACATGATGTTCCTAGATATTGGAGTGTGTTTTCATGCAATTGGATATGGGAATGTTACCACAGCTGTTCCACATGCAATCAGCTAGGGGAGGGCTGCAATTTGTGTAGAGGCCATCAGCTGATCGTGAGCATTACCTAAAATACATATGCTGCTGCCTTTGAAAAGCAGGTGTAGGTCTACACATCCACCAGTGAGGGAGTGAGGGAGGCAGACAGAGGCATCGACAAGTCAGGGAGGGATGGGAGAGTAAAACCTAAGCATGTTTGTGTCACACACCTACCAGCACAGGGTATCGAATCCCTGATGACTATGTAGTGCTATCACAGTCCTATGCAGTTGTTGGATGCACCACATAGGTTACCTGCTGTGGAATCCGCAAAACATATATGTGATGGTGAATAACATCTGCAATAGGGATATGGTAGCTATATGGTAGGTGATGTACACATGCCTATCTACATGAACAGGTGGCAGCATCAACACAGCCACACTCTCACAGGGACACACACATTGACACACTTGGCAGGGTCAGGGATACAGCTTATCCCTAATGTGATTGCCACAACACCTTACTGTGCAGTAATCACATGTACCACACGGGGTCATACGGAGGTTATATGCGCAAAGGGTATGGGGAGGTGACCGACATCAGACAGCATTCTTCAGTATGCCACTGGGGGTTGTAGTGAGTGCGGATGTGATCATACACATCATACAACACACACATGAACACACGAGGTGCCAGTACTGACATGCATGGGTGCATTTCTGCATGGGTATGTGGTGGTTGACTGCGCCAGATGGCTATACAAGGCTAGGTGATGGGTATACCTTGACATCAGGCCACATGACAATGGTCTGCATTGTGGCTCAGGCCTGTGGTTTCTTCATTTTCCCGCACAAGTGGGTATTGTATCCACCATCCAGTCACCTGGGTGGCTATTACGTGTGGCCAATGCTGTGCATCGCTTGCCATGTATGTGTTCCCTAGGCCATGACATGGATGGTGTCTGGGATGTGCACACCTTCCAGATGCATGTACAGTGACATGTGGAGCTGTACCTGGGGTGTTGGGACCATGTTGTGTAGACAGATTATCATCAGATGTGTCAGTCTTGGCCACCTGCGGCAGTAACTGGTAATGGACAGCAGGTTAACCCTGCACCTACATTGATAGCATGCTAACAACATTCCTGGTGTCAGTGACATCTGTCCATACAGAACCTGTTTTCAGGCATGGTATGTCCTTTGTGGGTCAAATGTGATGGCACCACAGATGTTGCAGGTATCCAGTGGAGAAAATAGGGAAGGTGCAATGTCTGCATGTATGTGCCTATTGGACAGAAGGACAGGGTGCCATATCCTCTGTAGGCCACTGCAGTCACTCCATAGTTACTATCAGTCGCCAATATGCAGTGTACTACACACATATTGGCTGTTGCCTCGGCATGTGTGTGTGTATGTGACATGGGTTGAGACTGTGCTCTGTGTAATACTGGGGTTGCAAACTGTGATTGCCTGCCCGTGATATCACATGTAGGCGTATGGATTTGCACCCCTGCTGCTCGGTTATTTCACATCTGTTATCCCTGTACAGTAGACATTGTGATATAGGGCCATCATAAAAGACATTTGCAAAACCCATCCCACATTGGGCCCAGGTGTCATACACTCACACCCACCTCCACACAGGATACAAGTTACAAACACAAACACACCTGTCATGTCTGGGAGTTGAACCACTACCTAACTAGTTTATTACACTAAACAGTTATAGTAAGCACCATGTAGATTACTGGAGTACTTTTTTCCCCAAATGTGTATTTCACATTGGATGACATCAGCAGGACTGCCAAAGTAGGCCATTGGACATGTACTGAGTGTGACTAGCCTAAAATTCATTGCTCCCCACACAGACATTGAAACACACACAGAACATCCACAACAGACATGTGTGGGTATAGAACCCCTAACAGATGTCTATATTACACTATAGCATGGAGCTGTTATAGGACGCACCACAGGGATTATTTTATTATTTATTATTATTTATTTTACATTTGTTGACCAGGCTAGTCCAACTGGATATATGTCCATTTTCAGTGGAGGCCCCAGGAGAAAAGCTCCAAAAAACACAAAAAAACACAATATCATTTATAATATGAGAAATTTACAAATACAGCTAAATTTACAGATACTCATCTCATTCATTACATTTTGTTGCATTTCAGTAAACAGGAATCATGGTACATAATAAATAAAATAAATACTGGAGTACTGAATACTGGAGTACCCCTTCCCCAAAGGTGTATTTCACATTGGATGACATCAGCAGGACTGCCAAAGTAGGTCATTGGAAATGTACTGAGTGTGACTAACCTAAAATGCATTGCTCCCTACTCAGACATTGAAACACACACAAAACATCTACAATTGACATGCATTGGTATAGCACCCCTAACAGAGGTCTATATAGCACTACAGCAGTATGCAGTTATGGCATGCACTATGGAGATTACTGTGCTTTGTCCTTCCCAGAGGTGTATTTCTAGGTGGATGACATCAGCAGCCTTTCCAAAGTAGAGCATACAAATTGTATGGAGTGTGACTACCCTAAAAAGCATTGCTCTCTTTACAGACAGGGTCAGACAGACACACACATACACAAACACACACACACACACACACACACCTGCCATGTATGGGAATAAAACAGCTACTTACCTAATTTATCACACTACAACAGTGTGCAGTTACAGGATGCGCTATGAAGATTACTGGGCTGCAGCTACCCAGAGGTGTATTTCTAAGTGGATGACATCAGCAGCCCTGCCAAAGATGAGCATTTGAATTGTAGGGAGTGTGACTACCATAAAAAGCATTGCTCTCTACACAGACAGACACAGTTGCCATGTCTGGGAATTGAACTCCTACCTAATTATTTTATCACACTACAGCAATATACAGTTATGGGATGTGCCACAAAGATTACTAGGATACAACTTTTCCAGGGATGTATTTCTAGGTGGATGACATCAGCAGCCTTACCAAAATAGAGCATTTCAATTATAGGGAGTGAGACCACCCTAAAAAGCATTGCTCTATACACAGACAGACACACACGCACAAACAGTTTCTGAGGCTGGGGGTTAGAACTCCTACCTAACTAGTTTATCACACTACAGCAGTGCACAGTCATGGGACATGCCACAGAGATTACTAGAATACAACCTTTCCAGGGATCTATTTCTAGGTGGATGACATCAGCAGCCTTACCAAAGTAGAGAATTTCAATTGTAGGGAGTGTGACCACCCTAAAAAGTATAGCTCTATACACAGGCACACACAGTTGCCAAGACTGGGGTTAGAACTCCTACCGAACTAGTTTATCACATAACAGCAGTACGCAGTTATGGGAAGTGCCATAGAGATTACTGGGATACAACCTTTCCAGGGATTTATTTCTAGATGGATGACATCAGCAGCCTTACCAAAGTAGAGCATTTCAATTGTAGGGAGTGTGACCACCCTAAAAAGCATTGCTCTATACAAAGTCAGGCACATGCACACACAATTGCCAGGGCTGGGATTAGAACTCCTGCCTAGCTAGTTTATCACACTACAGCAGTACACAGTTATGGGGTGCGCCACAGAGGTTACTAAGAGGCAACTCTCAGAAAGGTGTATTTCACAGTAGATGACCTCAGCAGGCTTGTCATAGTGGTGCTATGAGGAGGGTATTATGTGTGCATGGGCCTTAACCCATTCATCTAGGGGTTGACACGCCACATGTGGGTCATATTCCACAGGTATATTTATACAGCTGTTAGATGACTACTTCCTTGGACCGTCATGTTGCACAGCTGTCACGTGCACCACATACTCTGTAATGGTGACAGATACCGGTGGCTAGTATCTGCAGTGTGTGACATCAGACCCTCGTGTGGTTATGGCCCTTTGGCTGTGTGCTGAATGGGAGAGCCCTGGATGGCTCCTTGTCACAGTCACCCTCTTCCATGCATATATGTATGTCTACCTTTGGCTTATTATAGTGTGTTGTCCTTACATATATGCCTGTATTCCTATCCACTGTGTGTGCAAAGCATGTGTGGTGCATACTGAGGAGTGTCTGCACTAACATCTGTGGCTGCCAGATATGTCTGGTCCAATGGTGTTTGCAGACATGGCCTTCATGTGTTAAGTGTGTGGGCATGCCCAGTATGGCCGTCTGTATTGAACGTGTGGATCGATTCCAGGTAGTTTGTACTGCAGTGCTGGCCTTTGTGTTGTACACCTACAGGTAGCATGCTGTCTCGGCAGGGTATCCAGCCATAATTTGGAATGGACTGTTACTACATTTCTGCATAGGATGGGGAGGGCACACCTGACTATTTCTACATTTCTACACAGGATTGTGAGGGGGGGCACACCTGACTGTTACTATATGTCTATGTAGGATGGGGGGCACACCTAACTATTTCTACGTTTCTACACAGGATTGGGGATGGGGCACACCTGACTGTGACTACATTTCTATGTCAGATGTGGGGGCACATGTGACACTTCTACAAATTTGCTAGGACTGTACTGGTATGTCAGGTACTCCATTTCAGTCTGTAGTCTTACGTATCATGTTGGCTAGAGGCATACCAGTGTACTACAGATCTTAGCTTTTAATAACCTACATATTAGTTTCTGACTTCCTACCCTTCAGAACTGACATCACACTGACTGACCTGCTGTAGTCTGTCTGTGTAGGCCTGGTGGGGTTGCCCATAGGCCTCATTCAGAGGCCATAGCACAGCCTTTGTTTGTGTTTGTCTACACCTATCCTGCTGGCTGTGACTGTTGTTGGGTATGTGATCCCCCTGACTGGCATGTGTGAGTCACTTACCTTGTGGGTGTCTCAGTATTGAGGGTGGTACTGCAGGGTTGCCTATGTCAGATGCACATAGTACACTCCCTACACATGGTTAGGCAAAGGTAGTGTAATGTTTGGCATAACGTTTACTGCATGTGAGAGTCAGAGAGAGGTGTTATTCCCTGGGTCCTTACTGTGTCAGTGTATGTGCTATGCGTTGCCTCTTTGCCAAGGCCAGAGCATACTGGGCACACCTCCTTCTGCCTACTGGAGCAGGCTCAGGTTGCTCCTCCTCTGAGTCACTCTTTGCCAGTGCAGCCTTTGGCAATGGTGGGGAGCTGTGTGGCCCTGCCCCGTGCTGTTCCTGCTGCAGCTGTTTCCACAGGATCATATTGTGCAGCATGGCACATACAAGGACAATTTGGGTACATGTAGCTGGTGAGCACTGCAAGGCTCCACCGGATGTGTCCAGGCACTGGAACTGTGACTTGAGCATCCCAAATAGATTCTCTACTGTAATTCTGGCCTGTGCGTGTGCCTCATTATGGAGTTCTTGTTTGGGTGTGTGTGCATTTCTGATGGGTGTCATCAGCCATGGCTCCAGTGCGTATCCAGCATCACCCACTAGGTGACCGTGAGGGATGTCCCCACTAGGAAATCTCTGGTACAGCTGTGTCAGATGCCAGATGTGGGAATCATGATAGCTTCCAGGGCAGCCAGCACACACATTCATTATTATGCCCTGGGCATCGCACACAAGCTGGCAGTTGATGGAGGGGAATCCCTTGCGGTTGATGTAGACCCTTCCCCGCTCACTGGGTGGTGCTTTGATGCATATATGAATGCAGTCTATTGCACCCACTACCTCAGGGTATTCTGCTATTTGGTGGAACCGTTGCATATTGCTGGCCAATGCCTCACAGGTGTTGGGGAAATATACGTGCTGACTAACATGTGCTGACATGGCATCCAGGAACTGGTGGAGTACACTGGATGCTGATGCTTGTGAAATCCTGTGAAATCCCCATCATATCCCCAGTTGGCCTTTGGAAGGTACCTGTAGCTAATATTCTTAGGCCTGCACATAACTTGATATCCACTGGGATGGGTTCCCCTCTGTTAGTTCTGTGTGTCAGGTATGGCCGGTACAGCTCAACAATTGGCTGTAGGAGGTCCCTGTCCACCCTATAGTGCTGCACTGTCTCCAGCTCATGTAGCCCCTGGTATGTTACCCTGGGTCTGTACACTCTTCTCCATCTTCTCACTGTGGGTTGGTTGACAGCATTCACATCCTCACCACCCTCAGCCTCTTCCACAAGTTGTATGATAGCTATTGCAGCCCCTATCATTTTGCTGTTGTGAATGTTAAAAGTTCCCCGCTTGTTTACCCCGGTGGTGTAGACTGTGGAAAAAAACAAAGGGGAAGGTGTTTGTTTAGTTTATAGTAGTGTTCTGGGCTGGGCTGGGCTAGTCTGCTGCCTGTGTAATTGGCTGATTCTGATACATTTCACCTACCAGCTAAGCTAGTTCTCCTTGGTTACCTTCATACTGCTGATCTCCCTTCCCATTGCCTTCCTGTTTAAGCCCCTGTGCTCGCTCTGCAAACAGAGTGCTCAAAAGTGCACACTGCTGCTATTTCCTGGTTTAACCTCTTTTTTCTTCCTGTAAAACCCGGTGCATGGTGCGCACAAATGCTTAGCCTTTGTAAAAAGTGCTAAGAAAGGTTAGACACACACTCCTAGCTTAGCTGGGCTAAGCTAGGAGCAAACCCAAGCCACAGGGCTCCAATCCACTTACAGTATGCCTGATGCACACCCCCATGATGTCACCTAATTCCTAGGCTCGCACCAAGCTATTGCTACTCTTACATTGTTGGGACCTGACTCACATGTTTGGGAAAACTGGGATTCACTATCCTTCCCCTCATTTGCATAGGATTGCCTGCTAATGCATAGTCACATGTCTCACACTGAGCCTCCCCCCTTAGCAGCTACTACTGGCCAGGTTGTCTTCTGCCTGCCATTGACTTGCATGGCAAAATAGTGATTTTAGTTAGACTGCTTATTTTTGGTTTATTTTATTATTTTCCCACCAATCCCATTTGCGCACCACTGCCCTACACTTAAACAGCCGAGATCGGCTAAAAAAAAATAAAAGTTGATTTCTGTATTTTTTTTTTTTTTTTATGTTTGCAATGCCTATGGCCTTATACTTGGCCATTGGCATGCTTACTACATGATATGCAGCCTTAATTTGGAGCTGTCATGGCTCCGTTTTGGATTTTGCTGAAATGTACTTGGTTACTAACCGAGTACATTTCTGCAGATAGCACAAGTCTTGCACGGACTATTGCAAGCTTCCTGGATTACAAAATCACCTAATTTGCATGGATTTCACTTGCAAATGGGGTGATTTGCATACCAGGGCTTAGTCCGTGCAGGATTAGTGCAGGATCACTCGTGCACGCCCCTGCAGGCTGTTCCTGGATTGCACAGCAGACATATTGCCTGCTTGAGCTCCTGCACCAATCTTGCACTCCGTGCAAGCTTTTGAGAATCTGGGGGAATATCTTCATTATTTAAAAGTAACTGACAATCTCTTATTGATTTTATTAGTCATTTATGTGATAACACTATTTTGTTTTTATTTTTCTATAACATGCTCCATTTATCTATTCATTTTTAGATGCTGCTATTTCTTGTGTTGAACATGGAACACTAAACGAATTTATTTAGAAAAGAATGCAAGAAAAATTCTCTTTACATATTTAGTCAACAAAATCAAGTCGACTGCACATATGTTTTACAGATGTGCGAAAGTGAGTAATTCATTTAAACTGGCATTATGCCTTTTCTCCAAGATTGTCCATTTTCAAAGTTAGTATGTTAGCATGGGGTGTTGCAGCAGTGATGTTTTACTCTGTTTTTTAACTTTGTTTTGCATGTGCTGAGATGATTGCTGAGCATATGTGTAGTACCATGTCAACATTTGCAAAACCGACCTTCTGTGGTCAGTTTTGTGAATGTCAATGCTTTGGTCTGTCATCATTTTTCAGTAGACCTATAGATCTACTTTACAAGCTCAAAGTTGCAAAACTTCGAACTGCAGATTGTTAAGACCATAAGATCGAAGTTTTGAAAACTTTGAAATTGTAATAAAAAAAATAAAAACAAACATTTTTTTTACATTTTTGCAGGAGGCAAGCCCCCTTCACCCCCACCCCCTGCTGAATAAATATACCAACTCCAACATCGTACTAAGTGAGGAAAATGACAAATTTCCTGTCTGCATTGTACGGCAATGTCCATCCAAAACATTTGAAGTTTCAAAACTTTGATATTTGGTCTTAACCATTTGCATTTTGAAGTTTTGAAACTTCAAGCTTGTGAAGTGAATCCATATATATATATATATATATATATATATATATATATATATATATATATATATATAAAATATTCTGCTCTGTCGCTTGGGTGTTTTATTTATATATATATATATATATAAAATATTCTTCTTTTTAGTTATATGTGTATATATATATATATATATATATATATATATATATATATATATATATATGTGCTTTGCATCTGTTATGTACTTGTATTCTGTATCTTTACTTGTATTTTGAATCTTTACTGTATTTTGGCATTGCAGAGCTCTTCTCCTCGGGCCTCCACTGAAAATTGACTCCCTGGGCCCAGTGGACTTCATTGGTCAACAAACTGGAAGTAAATAATACATAAATATATAAATATATATGTGTGTGTGTTTGTATATATATATATATATATATATTTATATATATATATATATATATATATATATATATATATATATATATATATATATATATATATATATATATATATATATATAGATAGGTATGTTTAGGTCTCCTGACTAAAATCGAAAGACCCAAACATCTAGGCTCAAAATGTTCAGCACAAAATATTGACAACAAAACTGTGATAAGCTACTATGCATGCACTGAATAATAACTAGAGTGCAAGCAAAATTAATACTTTAAAAAGTAAATAAAACATATTTTTTGCATGGGACAAGTTCCCTGCACTCCCATAACCCATGCTAATTATATATACTAACTCCAAGATTGCACAGTATCATGGAAAGGACATATTCTCCAACCCCAAGAACATCTGTTTAGTTAGCCAAATATTGCCAACTAAGCAGATATCAACCAAAACACAATTTGATTAAATTCATGGCTCCCATATATGTGCTTCAATGTTGATAACAAAGCATTTGGATTACATTTTTGCATTCAGAGAAATACAATCATAGTACATTTATACTAGTACTTCTACAATTTAAATCAGTTATTGTGTTATTTTGCTCTTTATCTGAAGTTAAAGCTATTAGTTGAAGGCATTTGTTAGTCTGCATTGCTTTTTGGTTTCACTGCTTGGCCTTGTTTTTTTTTTTTTTGAGTGTGCTTCCCTCCCATCCTCCCTATTCTTATTTCGGTTTTATATTTGGACGCTTTTGAACTGCCTGCTGCTGCTGTATACTTGGCCCAAGAAGATCCTCCAAGTCTTACAGCCTCTGCTTATCTTACTTTTTACTGACAGAAGAAACCGGGAAGGCTGTCTCCTTAAAATTATAGTATACTTTGAAATTGCCTTGAAGTGTGTGTATTTTCCTGCCTCTGTATTACCTTGCAGTCACTTGTAGGTAGTTATTAGACTTCTTTCTGCTACCTTTTCAGTTGTGGATTGCTAAAGTGTGTTTTTACATTAAGAAGACTGGGACTATTATTCTAGTGGCAGTAGTAAGGTAGTCTGGTCTGTTCAAGTTGGAAAAACAAGGAGGCTTACATTGAGAATTATTTGTTGTAGCTAGTTTTTTTGGTTTGTTTTCTAATACCTTTCACTTTTCCCTATCTTAAGTATGTTTTTACATAAAGAATGCCAGGACTGCAACATTAGTGGGATTACAAAGATAGCCAGGTCTTTCTGAGTTGGGAAACACACAAGGGAGCTTAAAGTGGCAATTACTTGTTGTAGCTAGTTAGTACCTTTTCACTGTTGACTAACCTAACCAAAGTTTGATTTTACATTAAGAACACTGGAATTGGAAAGTCTAGTGGCTGTAGTAAAGTAACCTGGTCACTCTAAGTCAGAAAATGCACATGGAGGCTTAAAGTGAGAATTACTTGTTGGAGTTAGTTATTTGATTTGCTTCTGATACCTTTTCATTTTTGTCTAAAGTATGTTTTTACATTAAGAAAGCTGAAAGTGCAAATCTACTTAGAGTAGAAAGGTAGCTTGGTATACTGAGTTGGGAAACACACAAGGGAGCTTAAACTGGCAATTACTTGTTTAGCTAATTGGTACCATTTCACTTTTGGCTAAATAAAGTGTGTTTTTACATTACGAAGACAGGGACTGCTATTCCAGTGACAGTAGTAAAGTAGCCTGGTCAGTCCAAGTTGAGAAACACACAGGGGGGGCCTAAAGAGAGATTTTTTTTCATCAGCCAGAAGGCTTTTTAGGGACTTGGGTGTTTATCTACCTTTGATGTGCTATTATATTACATTAAGAAGTTCCAGAAACGTCCATCTTGTGGCTGAAGGTATTCATCTGGTCTAGTTGAGTTTGGTGGCACTCCATGAACTTAAAGTGTAGTAATTTATTGGCCATATAGCATGAGAGTTAATTTTCAGCTTTTTCTTTCTGCTCACTGCACATTTGCCAGACTCTTCTCCAATCCTCAAAGACCTCCTAAGCTGTCAGTTTGCAACACCTACCCTTAGCAATCACTAAAGTACACACCAAAAGCAGCACATAACACCACACATAAGCCTACACTCAATGATCCCCCAAGAACAAAGTCCATATGGCAAGCAAACACTTTACTTAGTACTCTTGTCATAGACAGTATGATAGACATATACTACTCTCAACAGGCTAGACAAGAAGATAATGGTCAGTTGCCTATCTGGAGCTAGGATCTGCAGTATCACTTATGCACTCAAGTCGGCGCACCACAGGTACTAATATGATTCTATCATAGTTCATATCAGTGTAAATGACCTGAGGCATACCTCACTGTACTATATGAAAGGAAACATTACAGTTTTTACATAAAGAATGCCAGGCATGCAATATTAGTGGGATTACAAAGATAGCCAGGTCTTTCTGAGTTGGGAAACACACAAGGGAGCTTAAAGTGACAATTACTCGTTGTAGCTAGTTGGTACCTTTTCACTGTTGGCTAACCTAACCAAAGTGTGATTTTACATTAAGAACACTGGAACTGGAAAGTCTAGTGGCTGTAGTAAAGTAACCTGGTCAATCCAAGTCAGAAAATGCACATGAAGGCTTAAAGTGAGAATTACTTGTTGGAGTTAGTTATTTGATTTGCTTCTGATACCTTTTCATTTTTGTCTAAAGTATGTTTTTACGTTAAGAAAGCTGAAAATGCAAATCTACTTAGAGTAGAAAGGTAGCTTGGTATATCCGAGTTGGGAAACACACAAGGGAGCTTAAACTGGCAATTACTTGTTTTAGCTAGTTGGTACCATTTCACTTTTGGCTAACTAAGGTGTGTTTTTACATTATGAAGACAGGGACTGCTATTCTAGTGACAGTAGTAAAGTAGCCTGGTCAGTCAAAGTTGAGAAACACACAGGGAGGCCTAAAGAGAGATTTTTTCATCAGCCAGAAGGCTTTTTAGGGACTTGGGTGTTTATCTACCTTTGATGTGCTATTATATTATATTAAGAAGTTCCAGAAACATCCATCTTGTGGTTGAAGGTATTCATCTGGTCTAGCTGTTTGGTGGCACTCCATGAACTTAAAGTGTAGTCATTTATTGGCCATATAGCATGGAAGTTAGTTTTCAGCTTTTTCTTTCTGCTCACTGCACATTTGCCAGAATCTTCTCCAATCTTCAAAGACCTCCTAAGCTGTCAATTTGCAACACCTACCCTTAGCGATCACTAAAGTACACACCAAAAGCAGCACATAACACCACACATAAGCCTACGCCCAATGATCCCCCAAGAACAAAGTCCATATGGCAAGCAAACACTTTACTTAGTACTCTTGTCATAGACAGTATGATATACATATACTACTCTCACCAGGCTAGACAAGAAGATAATGGTCAGTGGCCTATCTGGAGCTAGGATCTGCAGTATCACATATGCACTCAAGTCGGCACACCACAGATACTAATATGATTCTATCATAGTTCATATCAGTGTAAATGACCTGAGGCATACCTCACTGTACTATATGAAAGGAAACATTACAGATCTCTTTGAATATGTGTCACAGACAGGTACGTGCCTTACATTAAGCAGCATTCTACCTTTACCAAGGATTATGCCATAGTATGAAAGGAAAATATTTGATTTTAATAACTGAGTTGTTGGTGTTGTAACAGGGGAATCCAATATCTATCAGCTTGGGTGGACATGGTTAACTGACTACATCGCTTTGCCAAGAATGGTCTGCACCTGCATCCCCCTGCCCTTGTTTTTAGATATTGGCTTAAACTTTATCCATTCCCTTAGACCTCTTTTTAGGCAATGTCAAAATGACAAAACTACCAATATAACAAAAAAAATCAAAGCAAACTTAAGGTGTTACTGCTCAATTTAAAGAGCCTAAAAAAACTACTCCGGCAGTGGAAGGCTATAATGCCTTACACACAGTGCCTTCCACACATTTAGACCAGCAGTAGCACAGACGGGGCTAAAGCTATATGTGTCTTGATCTACATCAGCAGCAAATTCAACTCTATGTTGGTTAAACAGAATGATGCCCTGGAGTTCATCCACATCCACATCCAAGTCTCCATATACAAGTTTACCTACCATGTCCTGGCTAGCTACAGGTCACCATTTATGACCACAAAGCTTACAATTCTTATCTAGACCTACTAGAGGTGCTCACCACCCAACCAAATACCATATTGATGGGAGATTTGACCTACCCCTCTATAAAATGAAAAAAATATACCCTAACTCACAGGCAGGATGTGTCCTTCACTTTATCAACACAAACACCCTGGACCAGATATTTAACTCTCCAAACAGATGATCAAACATATTAGATGCAGAATTTACTGACATGGGAGAGCACTGCACACCCCCTCCCCCTTATCATGCCTTCATTGGTCAAGTCAGACCACAATGTATTTCCCTCAAAATAAAAATCAACCCGGACAGTCTACCTAAATCTGTAACAATTTGAAACTAAACTAAATCAAACTACACTAAATAAGTTACAGGTTGTCAAAATTCACAGTTCCCCAAACTCCAAGAACACAGATACCTCTACAGAATTATTTACAGAAACCCTGTACAAACATTTAAATGTCTGCATTGAGGTTGCTGTATCTATCGAATAAGCCAAGATCTAACACCAAAAACTACCTACACTGCTGAAATACTTAGGCTGTATAATCAAAGAAAAAAAAAAGCCATGGCTAAAATCAGAAAGAACAACTCTTACAGAGACAACATCTCTCTGTTTCAACTAAATGAGACATTAAGAGGTCTAATAAAGCCCCACAAGGCCAATCACAAGGTCAGGGCAGCTGCCTGGGTAGAGAACGATCAAAAAGGCCTTCTTCAGCTATGGCAAGAACTTTAAAGATAATACTCAACATTGTGCAGAACTAATGCAAAATGGCACAACCTTCACTGACCAGGCTGACACTGATAAAGTGCTGATAAATTTAGTTCTAACCTTACCTCCTACTCCCTCCATCTTGCCCATGTGAAATCCCATTTAGCATATCCCACCCTCCCAATTATCAACAGGGAACAGGTCCTGGAGGTGCTTGCTAAGGCCAAAACTACTGCCTCAATGAGCCCCAACAATATCCCTGGTTGCCTCCACAACACCCTAAAATATGTTTGAGTAGTTTTACTTCAGGCACTCTTCACCTGCAGCCTCAAAACAGTTTACGTGCCAGTTGAATGGAGGGCTGCAATGGTCATCCTTCTTCATAAGGGTAGACTATCAACTGACCCCAGGAGGTATGGACCAATCAGTCTGACAAATATAATATGCAAGGCGACAAAACAAATTATCATGTAAATTATCAAGAAGGACATTGGCAACCTACAGACACTGGACCCATCCTAGTTTGGCCTTGTTAATGGAAGGTCTTGCCTACTTAACCTGGTAGGCTTCTAAAAGTAGGTCACCACACTATGTGTGAGCAAACACAGTGCATACCTCCTACCATTACCATTCAAAGGCATTCAATACAATACTCCACTCAGCTAGTTCATGTAACATTTTAAACATTTCTATGATGGAAATTGAAAGTTATAAACTGGGAGAAAGTTCTCATACTTTTAAAAGCAAATGCATAAAATACAAAGTAGCTGCATTGTGGCATTAACAAATTAACAAAAATGTGTATGAATACTGCCATAGCAGAAAAAGTTAAAAGAAGTTACATTGTATTTGGCTTTTGTTTAAAAGGAAAACATGTAAAGAAGAATGCCATTATATTTGATACTCTAAAATTATATTTCAAAAATGTGTGTAGTATTGCAGAATTTTCTGTGTAGAATTTACCGTATGAGGTGACATGATAATTGCCTTATTTGGACTCTGGCATACTAAATCTTGCATATAATTCTAGAATGTGGAACTCGAAAACAGTAAATGTTCATATGAATTCTAATTAAAGCCATTAGAAACCTGTTTGGTAACTTAAAATTAAGGTGCTGGCTGATAATACTTACATGTTAATAGTTATTGTTGCATATATCATTTGGACTAAGCTACTGCATGCACCGAATCTGAATATTTCGACTTTGGATTTAAAGACAGAGATGCAGATGGCACAGTTTATACTTAAGCAGAAATTTCAATTTACATGTTAGAGATTTGTTTTCTGACTGATAATTATCCTTGTGAATATTTTGTCTTGACTTTTTGGTGCAATCAATTCTAATGCTAGAAAATATGTATTTTAATTAAATGACTTTAGTATTTAACTTTAAATTATTTTGCTATGTGATAAGTTTACTAGTAAGACATTTAGTATTTTTGCCTGCATACCCAAGTGTTTAGCATTTGCCATTGGAATGGTGGCAATTAAGCTAATTACTGCAGTATAAACTTTTAAAGGCTGGCTTATTTTTAGGGTAAATACTAAGGTATGATTTTGTTTTGTTATTTTTATCTAGCTGGTGAAAGTGTACATTAAATCTTGTGAAGAGGGAATTGGTGCTATATATGTACCATTTACCCCCATTTTGTGTGTGTGTGTGTGTGTGTGTGTGTGTGTGTGTGTGTGTGTGTGTGTGTGTGTGTGTGTGCACGTGCGCATATGTGTGTGTGTTCTCATACACATGTGCATGTGATTCTTGTGATTACTTGCCTTACTGTGTTCCTATGTTCCTATATGACAGAGTAAGAGTGTATGTATATATGTGTTTGTGTGTGCCCGCTTGTGTGTGTGTGTGTGCATGTGTATGTGTGTGCGGGTGTGTGTGTGTGGGTGTGTGTGTGTGTGTGTGTGTGTGTGTGTGTGTGTGTGTGTGTGTGTGTGTGTGTGTGTGTTTATGAATAGTAGTTGTTAAACCTCAAATGATGTTGATAAGATTGTACCAAAAAGGACAGAGCTCAGTCTGTTGTGGGTGGTATCCTGGATAGCTATTGATTATAACTCTAATCTGTAGCTGGACAGTGTAGAGCTTATTTGGATATTGAATGACCTGGCTATTTTCCAATGGCCGAAATGCCATGATCTGAAGCAGGTAAAGTGGTGTTTTAAAATCCACGAAAACTATTGAGGGTCAAGAGAATACTTAGGTGCCATTTATAACTGAATATGATTGTGTTACTGCCTGAATATTTTCTAATAAAATATTACAAATCTGACATAAAGCTTTTTATACATACACACAACAAACTTAGCAGCTCTTAGGACTTTTCCTCCTGCAGTTTGACATTCTGTGTTATATTTAAGCAATTGAGACCAAATTTTAATTCATAACTGACATAGGCCAGGATTTAGTAAAAACACCAAGACCAGTGCTATTTGGGCAATGCAATGGGGCCCAATAGTGAGTTGGTGATAATCTGTGATTCAGAAGCATGGTAAAACCACAGTGAGAATCAGCTCAGTGATGGCTCATTGTCACATATCTGAATTGAATACTGTGCTGTTAAAAGTAACCATAATAGCATTTCTTCTTCCAGCCCCTGCAAGTCAGTTGTACAGGCACCTTCAAATATGCACACCTGCACATACGTATGTAGGTACATACAGATACACATGGACAAACACACACACACACACACACACACACACACACACACACACACACACACACACACACACACACACACACACACTAACACACAGCTTCATAGTATTTAACTCGTATGGGTCCCCAATCCTTCTATAGAAGTGAAAGACAGCATACACATTTTCCTATTCAAATAGCACAGCTTAGTCATTTATTGAATCACACTACTGCTCTATTCAGATGCTAGTGATATTTCCCATGACCCTGAACTGCTACATTTGCATGTGGCATTGACAGGGACAACACCGTTCATGCTATAAGCCAGTACCATCATGCCACTGTAAGTGTACAACTATCTCTGAATTGTTCAATTGCCAATGTACTGAGAAATCCTGCAAGTAGCATGACTGTGCAGGAGATTAAGAATTCCTGAATACATGGGACTATTTCAAATAGCTTACTGTCAAGGAATACAACAAGTGAAATCCAAAACTGTAGGGTTGTCAAGCTCAGACTTGAATGTTATCTTACTGCCATGTGTATAGCTTCCCTTATATACAGTCTTCTCTGTGTTTCTCTGTGTGCCACTGTCCACTTCCCTGCCCCCCCCCATGCACACCTGTCCCCTCCAGGTACTTCTGATATCTTCATAATTCTAATATTCAATTTTCTCAGAAGCTAGATTGGGCTATTCTGAAATGCAAGTTCCATAATGTTTTGATTCTTCTTTTTATGTTGAACTACTCATATGTTTTTTCCATTCATTTCTATCATTTTGTTGTGACTTTTGCACTAATGCCTAGCATAACATCATAATATTTGTATACGGCCAATACTCCAACTTCATCACAAAAAAATAAATAAATAAATAAAAATAATTTTGAGTGCTCCTGTCTCTGTTAATCATGCCTGGCCCACTTGGTTCCCTAAAATGACACAACTTAATTAATCCTGCTTAGATCATTAAATCTGAGCTGCAACTTGGGTGGGCTGAAGTGGCAGCTGTGACAGACTCAAGCTGTTAGTTTGCTAGTGTTCCTGGTATTGGAGAACAGCACCGCCCATGATTTATGAAGTCATAAGAATACAGAGGCTTTGCAAATGAATACAGATACTATATTTGAAGTCACTGCTGAAGCAGAGAAGTGCTCAGAATTCCATGAGGGATCTGTTAATTATGTGAAGGGAGTCATTTCCTCTTATCTTGCTTTATTGTTTGATGAATCTAATGATAGTGATCCCTTCCCTTCTCTTCTCTTCTTATCACTTCTCTTCTCTTCTCTTCTCATCACTTCTCTCCTCTTCTCCTCTTCTCATCACTTCTCTCCTCTTCTCTTCTCTTCTGTTCTCTCCTCTCCTCTCCTCTCCTCTCCTCTTCTCATCACTTCTCTTCTCTTCACTTCTCTTCTTGTCTCTTCTCTTCTCATCACTTCACTTCTCATGACTTCTCTTCTTGTCTCTTCTCTTCACTTCTCTTCTTGTCTCTTCTCTTCACTTCACTTCTCATGACTTCTCTTCTCTTCTCTCCACTTCTCTTCTTATCTCTTCTCTTCGCTTCCATTCTCTTCCCTTCTGTTCTCTTTTAGCTGTGACCAATTAAAGAAAGATTCCCAACAGCAGGAATGTAGTAATTTGTTTTCACTCTGTAGAAGCATGTCATACTTTTGGCATATAGGATTCCATGCGAAGCAAACAAAGTGAGAACTCTGTGTAGCATTGCTGAATATCATGGAAGAAACCAAATTTTATTTATTTATTTTTTTATTTAACATTTGTTGACCGGGAAAGTCCGGCTAGGTTCCTCAGATCCTGTTTTCAGCAGAGGCCTGGGGAGAAATGCTCCAGACGCATGTCTTTAGAATGTGGGAGGAAACCGGAGTACCTGGAAGAAACCCACGTGGATGCAGGGAGGACATGCAAACTCCACACAGAAGGCACCCCAGCCAAGAATTGAACCAGAGAACCTCTTGCTGTGAGGCGACAGCATTAACTGCTGCACCACTGTGCCACCCAATTAAAAACAACTCTATTGGATAATTTAAGAGCAAGCAAATAGACAGTCTGCTAATCAGAAAACAGAGCCAGTGTGATCCACGAAAGCAAATGAGGAAATGTCATGAATAAATAATTGAATTTTCCCAATAAGTCAAAGACCACATTTACGGAACTATCAATGACTACAGACAATAAAACCAAATTGAACTAATGTGATAGAGAATCTTCAATACAATTCAAAGGGCAGTCAGTTGTAAACATAATGGGAGTAATGGGAAAAGCTGGGAATGGAATATTGTTATGACACTTAAATATGTTAACAGTATATATATGTAATCCGAGAGAAAGTTAGTTTCAAAGCAAAACATAATTTGAATATGACAATATGGTAAAACTCTGGGGGAAGAGGCAGGTAATACATAAATATATAAGGAGGCATTTATTCACCAAAGTTAATGTGGATATCTACAACAATGTCAGAAAAGAACATACAGTGAACTCAGTTAACAGGTTAACTGGAACTCAAGCAACCAGAAAAAAAAAATGAAGAAATACAGTACAATTTTCATGTGTTGCACTTTCTGCCCCCCCTCCCCTTAGAAATATACCTTATGTTTTTAGACCCTTAGAGTTTTAAAAAGGAAGATAGGAATAAATCCCCTCTCTCCCCAACCTAGGAACAAGTCAAACCAAACAAATAGTATAGGGTACAGTATTAGTCAGGCCTATTTTTAATAGTTACTCTCAAGCAACCAGAAACTACACTTATCCAGCATCTGCCAATCCCCATGGGTGCTGGTTAACCAAGAGTTTACTGTACAAATATTGTGATGAGAATTAAGAAAGCCTGGACTGTGCGTAATAAAGTGTTGAATATTAATCTGAACCTTAACATTGATTTTCCTTGTCATAGTACATATGGAAAATGTTTAGGCTGTGTTTGTATGGTAGTACTGGTATGTTGTCAGAACCATTCTTCAGTCTTTCTTTCACACAGTAGTTTAAAAGCTGACTATTTTGGTGGGAGGTGTTGCCCATAACTAAAGGTTTTGTTGCCCATTAACTGAAGGCAAATCTTTCACACTTGAAACAGTCGTGGAATATCTAAAACACAAATACCATTTACTTAAATTCAATGGCCAGGACATAAAATCCTCAGTTTTAGAGACTGACAACTTACCGCAGTCTGTTGTGAAAGTGTCATTCAGTAACTACAGAAAATACAGAACTCGATATTCTTTTCTATGCTATGTAGTGCAGCATACCAGTGCAGTAATTGTTAGCAGACTGAATTTCAAACAGCTGTTCCTTGTAATGTGAATCTTTTCTTTAATGGTGTAGTGTTACCCTAATGTGTTTAATCTCTGTTATCTTGTAACATTACATAAGAAGGGCAAAATGATCAAACTGCTGAGGTACCTAGGCTGATGCAGTACTGTGTACCACCAAGGCCCCGAAGCCTTCACGCTGCATTATAAACAGCACTTGACATTTCACCATGCTATTCTACAGTAGCACCCCCACAGGCTATCAACATAAATCACAGCTCTCTGTGACAGAAGTCCCACTGAGAACAGTACAGCAGCAAAACTGCCTTCACTTCTAAGGGAGTCTGTATGGCACTGCATTGCTAATGCTAGCAAATACACAGATTCAGGCATTATCAAGAAGCCAGAACTCAATATGAAACTTGATGAAAGAAATTAATTTATATTTTCAAACATATAGACTGTACTGAGCAACAGGTACATTTTAGAATGAACAATGACACAAACTTGTACCTAGATAAAGAGAAGTGAAAGCATACCACTCACCTGAACCATTTCAAGGAATATAATATTCTACAGTGAAAATATGAAGTAACATTAAGAAAAGAAGCCCATATTTCAAATCTTAAATGCAAGACGCAAAGGTTCAAATTCATTTTAGTATTAGAAATTAATAAAGTATGTTGTGCTAATTCATGTTAAAATGTATTCAATCAAGACACATGATTTTATGACTAACAACAATGTATTCTGAAACAAGTGTTTGCTTTCATTTTCTACAAAATCTAAATGCATTTATCTTACTGTTTTACTCTCCATTGTACCTTAACTATCACTATTCAACCCTTTCAGCCAAAGCTATGTTAAACCGTTAC
This sequence comes from Protopterus annectens, assembly GCF_019279795.1. Classification (NCBI taxonomy): domain Eukaryota; kingdom Metazoa; phylum Chordata; order Ceratodontiformes; family Protopteridae; genus Protopterus; species Protopterus annectens. The sequence continues at coordinate 846,722,443 of NC_056729.1, forward strand.
ACATTCTGATGTAAGCCAAATAACTTACAAACAATTTTACCATAATAATTACATGCAGTGAACAAATAAGGATTATGACTTTTTTTTTTGTATTTTATTCCTTTTTTGAGTGGATAAACCCCTAGACATAGCAGTGTACTTTCAGGGGTGATCTGGGAGTACTTTATGATGAACTGCCTTTCTCAGAAACTAACAATGGGCAAAGTGAGGCTGATGGCATCAAACCCAGGAGTATAATATATAGCTCCTTAGCATATCATAGCCTTAATCACCCATGTTAAACTGAAAGCTTTCTTATGCACAAAAACTATTTCTTATGCATCATCAGGAAAAAATATTTTTGACACATTTAGTCACTTTGTTCATTCCTTTGGAAGATTTGATGATCTCCAGCAGGCCTTAACTAAATACTTACACATACAGCATGTCCTTGCTCTTTTTGCCTGTGTCACTTTTGCTTTGGGATGATATTCCTGTTCACCATCATTCCTCCTCAGAAATTGTCTCATGCCATTCTTGGATCTCATTTTCACCAACCATAGCTAATAAAACTAATTTCCGTCTTTATCGCACATCCCTTTCTTCAAACATGCCATGAACTACAACCAAATGCATGCTGTTAAATGATAACAGACTTTGGTCATTGTTTCCACTTCCCTGTCATTTAATTCTCTGCTGAAGACTGCTGAGACTGTCTCCCTTTGTGAGCTTTACTGTAACATTCAAATCTGCACTCCCTTGGTTATTTGTTTCGGCCCTAGTCTCTGAGCCTGTTCACACATTTTTGTTATAAAGGTGTAATGACCAATTGAGTGTCACTTACCCAACTGTGATACCTCTTTCACTATGCACATGTGTTATTGCATTCCCCAGGTGTCGGTGGCAAAGTTAGTGGTAGAGACCCAGCTTATATGTTTTCCTTAACAAGTGTACCACTCTGAGTCTCCATTAAAAGATCAATTTCAAGAGTCCTCCATTTATCTCTGTATGCAGATCTGCATTTTCTTTTTATTCAGTCCAGATATTTCGTCCATTAAGAAGCATATGCATATATTTTTTATTATTGTAAAAGGATGATGATATGGGTACCATAACCAAACCCTGAGGACAGGATGACTGTGAATATGCACAAAGAGGAAGAAGAAGTCCATTTTTCATAACAAAGCAGCACAAGATTGGGATTTGACACTGATAATTAAATATATTAATAAAACTCAACCCTGGTTGTCACACTGTAATAAATGTGAGACAGAGTGTACAGCTGTCCCATACAATTTTTGTTCAGTATAGTAGATATCCATTGTCCACTGCTTGACAAGAGAAAGTATTTTAACAAGACTTCAAATTGATTTATAAAGAATTATTTTAGAGAAATGATATTTGAATGTAAGACTTAAATATGCCTCACAAACAGTGGAATAATGTTAACTTTAAATTTCTTCAGAAATAAACATACATAACTGGAATTTTTTCCATTACAGTCAGTAACATTTTTAGGCTAATTTTACAAACAATAATTAATTTCAGTATTTCAGTACTGGCCAGTCTGCCTTATACTAGTAGCATAATTTTTGCTAGTGTTTGAAGCATTGCTATGATGTCCACTGCAGGTGCATACATCATATCTCTAATATGCTGTTCACTTTTAGATTTGCAAAAAAGAGGAAAGTTCATTCAGTTCACATCAGGAAGATCCAAGCACTGAAGCAAGATGTCCAAGTTCAACAAAACTATCACACCAGGAACCAGGTATCAGAATTTATATAAAACAAAAACATAAAACACTGCACAGTATGCAAGTCTTTGTGCCTGAACAGTGTTTCCTAGGTGCAACTCTTGAGGAAACATGGGTTAAATGTGAAAGCTTCCATGCTGTGTATTGTTGTATGCTTTCGTTTTTATAAAAGTTCTTTGATGTGGTTCCTCAGCTGATGGTTTTATTATACTTCTAGATATAACTAGCACTATACCTGTTGAGAACATAACAACATTCAGACATGTAGAAATGATAAAACATAGCAACCTAACATTTGGGAGCAGTTCTAGACCAAGACAGCATCATCAACACTTCAGTAAAATTCACTGTGGACTAGGCAAGGATAGACTACTGCATGCAATTTATTTATTTATTTAATTTATTTAACAATTGTTAACGGGGAATGTCCGACTTGGAACAAAGTCAGTTTTTAGCAGACGCTCAGGGAGAAATCCTCCAGATGCATGTCTTTGTAATATGTAATATCAGTCTCTACATTACCATGTGCATCATGTTCACTGCATGATTGCTATGCTCTCTGTGCATAATGTCCACCAAAGTCTAATGATAAAATTGCACCTCTGCACCATGGCAATTGAGTGAGTGGCTAAGTACAACACTTTGTATCATTAATCCTACCAGTACCAAGGTGTCTCAGACTTGTTTGTAATGGTCTACCTCATGGTCTTGGTGTGGTGCTATAAGTACATCCAATTGGTATGTCATCTCCTTTGATCCCATAGCCATGGATCCATCACCAGTATCTTCAAAGTTTTAATATATGCAGGGTGATCTGCTAGGAGGAATAGGTATGCTTCTCATCACTCCTGGGGTGTGTGTATACTACCACCTGTTACATAGTTTGCCTTGAATCATTAGGATCAGCTACTGTTTGGCTACCATAAACTGAGATTTGCTTTTCAAGTTGATATCCTTATCACAGCAAACTGCTGCCTAAGACTCTAAGCACATATGCTAAAGCCTTTTATTTCATGGTAGGTATGTTAGCAGAATATATCTTCTGAACAACTTGGCCAAATATAGAGTGTTTATGTCTGTTTACCTTTGGTATATGCCTACCATTGGCAAGCAGACATAATGACATTACATATCTTGAGATGCACATGTCCTTTAACACTATATGATCACATGAGTGAGCACATCACCTTAAAAGCAGGGTTTAAGAGATCACACACTATGTAAGGCAATTATTATAAAGGAGGGATTGTCACAGGGCAAATACAATGGATGTAGTGTTTGCTGCTTCCCTGGCGTTTAACTTTAAGACAATGACAGGGGGTAACATTTATGTTAGTGATGAAAGACAATTGTAGGAGTTCAATTGTCCATCCCTAGAGTCAAATCACACATTCACTGATGTCAGCATCAACTGATGACAGGGTGTATGAAGGATCAGATGTTTAATTCTGTCAGTTTGTCAATTGTCAGTCTGAAAACTCACACTCTTGAAAGGCCTTCAAATAGTCTGCCACAAGTAAATTGATAGTCATAAACCCTTTTCCCAACCCATCTATCGATTTTTAAACTGAGACAATAGTTTTTTTCCTCATTAGATTTTAGGTAACATATTTCACAACCTACCATACCTTGAATTAAAATAATTCCCTAAGATGTTAAGTTCTGCAAGGCACATCATTAACTAACAAATTATTATTTCCTGTATTCATTAAATGTCAACCCCTACTGCATATGAATCATTATAAATGCATTTGTGTTTCATTATTGTCTCCACTGATAACCCATAATTCACTGAATAGAGAGACAATACTTCCAATCTACTAACATAATCCTGCTCTTTCAGACCTTTGATTTTGTCTTGTAATGAATGATGTATTCTCTCTAGTTTCCAAATATATAGTCTTCATTAAAACAGACCACAGCCCCATAGTCAACAAGGAGACGGTCAATACTTCTATAAATTGGCAACAACACCTTTGCATCTCTAGAACAGATTGTTTTGAAAATGCTACCCAGTTCATAATAACATCATCCGATACCACCCAATAGACTGGAATCAAAATGTAACCTATCATCAATATTGATGTCCAAATCTTTAATAACATTACATTCCTCCAAAATTGCACATTTCATAGCATAAGGACAAACCCATATATTATCTGCCAAAGAGAAACTAGACATAAAAATACTAAACAAAATAGGCCTAAAAAGTGAACCTTTAGGAATCTCACAGTTGATCTCCATCTCTTCTCTCTAAAATCCCCAATATTTACATGAGAAATTCTATTTTCTAACAAATTTCCAATACATCTTGTCACAAAAATATTCACCTTATATTCCAGTAACAGTACCAAAATCCATACATGTTGAACAGTATCAAAAACATTACTCATATACAAAAAATAACATTAGCTGATAGGCCAACATCAAGAATTTCCCCAAAATGTTGATAAAATGACAGCAAATTAGTTACACACAACTGCCCTGTGATACATCCATGTTGGGGAATATCTGTTATGTGATTCAAATGATAAAAGAGATATAATCAGTTACAGTTCATGCTAAAGATTTCCTCAAAGTGCACTTTAAGCTAATTGTCCTATAACTTCTAGCATATACTGGGTCTCTTCCTTTAGGAACAAAGATAACTAAGACTTCGTTACTCACAAAAGGAATATAACAAGTACTAAGTGAAAACTGAAACAAACATAATAAACAAAGGGCAATATTCTCATTTATTTATTTATTTGACAAAACATATCCATTAATTCCTTCAGGACAGCAGCAAAATGCTATTTTATCATTTTACCAGCTTCTTAACTTGATCAAGTTCCAAAGTTATGCATTCTTCATCTTATAAGCATTAATTTCCAATTACTAATTTCCTCACTGAACAAGATAATATCAGATAATAACTTTTCGCCATTTACTACTTAAGTATTTATGGCCTGTTGAATTCTCCAAAATGACCTCAACTGCTTATAAAATGCTTTCTTATTACTAGTAGCATGACAGGCCAAGCTTGTTTCATAGTTGCACCTACATTGTCTCATAACTTTACTTTAATATATTTGGCTTTTTTTTGCCCTTACCTTATTCTCTTTACTGGGTAGTTTTTATGAAAAAAATACACTTCAGTTATATGCCTTATCTACATCTCTCTTCTACCATGGGGCCAGATGTTTTAAAAAAATGATAGAACTTTTTCCACACCATGACAATATTATCTTGACCCACTGACTGTTCCCATTCCCAAGTACTTAACCTCCAATTTATAAGCCTATACTCTGCCTATAAAAGGCTTTCCTCTTTGTTTTATGTACCTTCAAAAAACTCCCCAAGCAACTGACATGGCACATATTATCAGAACCACCCAAGTCATGATGCAGTAAATGTCCATCATTATCTTGAATGTTCTTAACCATTGCAATGTCTAGGCTATTTCCTTCTCAAGTTGGTAGTTTCACCAACTGTGTTTATCCATACATGAAAGCTAATATTACCCAATTTATACATGACACTTTAAATACACCCATCTAACATAAGGACTGCTAAAATCTCCAGCTATAATACCAATGCCATCTACAAATTACGGTGATAAAACCTGAACAAAATCAGGGAAAACTTCCCCATTTTGAGTCGGGGGTCTATAAAACAGCGACACCTTGACATTCTTTATAGCAATCCTACTCCCAGATTAGCTTAATTGAAACTTATCTCTTCCAAAATAAGATTCTCTACTAAAAAATCTTCCCTTAATGTAATACAATTCACAGAAGGAAAAAGTCAGACTCTGCTGATAATATTTGTAAACTTCCTAACAACCTTAGTAAGCACACTATTAAGTTTAAACTTTGGTATGACATCACAATAATAAAAGTTAAATCTCTACTTTTTCTTAAATCAATAATCACTTGAACAAAATCATTAAACAAATCAAGATCTGTTATTCCAACATCACCAACACCCTTCCATTACAAATATCATCATAACTTTTCCTTTTACAAAAAATCTTTTCCAGTGATCTCTATATATCTCTTATAGTGCAACAAGGTAAAGATGAACCAGTAATACAATCATTATTCATATTTGATAAAATATGCTTTACTCCTTTAAACACAGATTTGCCAGTTGCTAATAGTTTAGTTGTCTGTTAGATGAAGCATCCTCATTTAAACCCCTTTTATTTTCCATATTGGTCATATTAATATCACCTAAAGTTCTTCCCCTTCTCTTTTATCCACTTCATATTCATCATTCTCTGTATCTTCTCGAGGATGTAACTCTAAACTTGTTTTTAAAATCCACATTTTAAAGTTGCAGGATGATCATATATGGGCAGCACAGTGGTGTGGCAGTTAGTATTGTTACTAGACAGCAAGAAGTCCTTCCAGTTAAATTCTTGGATGGGGTACCTTCTGTGTGGAGTCTGCATGCCCTCCGTGAATTCATGTGGGTTTCCTATGGGTGCACCAGGTTTCTCCCACATTCCAAAGATATGTATCTGGAGCCTTTCTCCCTGGTCCTCTGCTGAATAGGCTCTGTCCCAGCTGGAATTTCCCAGTAAACAAATGTTAATTAAAAAGAATAATAAACCAGTTCAGTTACTTCATTTACATTTTTATCTCTAATTAAATTTACACTGTTTGCATTCTCACTCACAACACTCTTATCATTGAATACCCCCCAACATTATACAAAATAGTACAGATAAATCCCCATCATTAAAAAAAATTCAAAATTCAAAAGTGACAGAATGTGTTTTTCAAGGCTGCCAGTAGTTATCTTAAACCATCAGCGGTAAGATCTGTTTGTGTCTGTTTTTAACTACTCTTACATTAACATAAACATGTTCCTTTTGTTTCTTCTGTATCCACTTGTATTCCTATCTCTTTAACATCTAATTTATAAAATATATAAGACACTTCCACAGGGGGTGTAATGCATTTTCTATAAATTGTATTATTCAAATCCTATCCCTCAGTCATTGTGTCATACAGTATTCACTTAATAAATATAAATAACTAGCATCTGTATAATATATCCATAAGACAAAACTTATCAATTTCTTTCATAATATTAAAAAAATACAACTGATTATAACAAAAAAAAAAAAAGATCCCTGCATTCTAAAACTCAAAACAGTCCAAACATGTCTAACATGCAAAGATGTTCAAAGCATATCTTTGCATCTTAGAGTCAATAAAAGATGCATAAACAAGTCCACTCTTCTTGTGTCTGCTCAACCGAGTGATTTAATAACAGATCAGCTTTCTGCTGGTTGGCCAGCTGCAACACACCCCATCAACCCCACAGAATAAAATAAAATAAAATAAAATAAAAAGAAAATGGCAGTGCTTTACACCAACTTCCCACAACCTTTAAAAGGACTTGAGAGGAAGAAGCAGTGTGGAAAAACCAAAACCACAACTCCTTAAAAAGGCAGAATTAAAAATTAAGCTGAAGATAGATTGTCTCTCCAGTGGTACAGGCTCACTAACATCTACTCAACAGAGTGATTTAATAAAAGCTTTTCACTCCCCTGCATGGCAATAAACACCCCTTTAGCCACACAGAATCAAACTGAATAAAAGGAAAATGGCAGTGTTTTACATCAACTTTGCACAACCCTTAAAAGGATTCACGACAAAGAAGTAATGTCCAAATACCCAAACCCCAAGTATGTACAAAGACAAAAAGAAAAAAATGCAGGTCTTTCCAAGATGGCTGCATAATGATCAACAGCTTAACGTCAACAGTTCAAGCTCCAGCTTTGGTGCAAAACATTCCTTCCAGTAATCTAGAGGAAAAATTAAGTCAAATGTGCTCAGAGCTTATTAAAATAAATGAAACACTTAATGAGTACACCAACTCAAATAACAAAAAGCTGAAAAAATGGAAGAAGCTTTAAACGGTTATTCAAATGAACTGTTAAAACTCAAGGAGGTCAGAATGAAGAAAAGGCTGAGTATTAGACTTCTCAAGAAGAGATGTTTTAAAAATGGTAGAATTAGAGACCATTGCATGTAGGGAAAATCTGAGATTTTCTGCTGTGCTAGAGAAACCAAAAGAAACACACTGTATAAACTTTATGAAACCATGAAAAAGCAACTGGACTGGTACTCCATAGCAAGAACTCCAAATTGAAAGAGTAGATCATGTATATGCTCCAAAGCTGGGCATTGGGAAGGTTGAACCAAGTCTCCCCAAAAGGACACAGAAGAATTGTTTTTACCCTGCATATTCCCATTGGGACCTCGCCTAGTGGATACTTCCACCTAACTAAGTCACCAGACTCAACCTTGTTTTGTGGTCCCGCAATACTACCTCTCTGCTGCCTTAACCCCTGCTGGGAAGGTTGAACCAAGTCTCCCCCAAAGGACACAGAAGAATTGTTTTTACCCTGCATATTCCCATTGGGACCTCGCCTAGTGGATACTTCCACCTAACTAAGTCACCAGACTCAACCTTGTTTTGTGGTCCCGCAATACTACCTCTCTGCTGCCTTAACCCCTGCTGGGAAGGTTGAACCAAGTCTCCCCCAAAGGACACAGAAGAATTGTTTTTACCCTGCATATTCCCATTGGGACCTCGCCTAGTGGATACTTCCACCTAACTAAGTCACCAGACTCAACCTTGTTTTGTGGTCCCGCAATACTACCTCTCTGCTGCCTTAACCCCTGCTGGGAAGGTTGAACCAAGTCTCCCCCAAAAGACACAGAAGAATTGTTTTTACCCTGCATATTCCCATTGGGACCTCGCCTAGTGGATACTTCCACCTAACTAAGTCACCAGACTCAACCTTGTTTTGTGGTCCCGCAATACTACCTCTCTGCTGCCTTAACCCCTGCTGGGAAGGTTGAACCAAGTCTCCCCCAAAGGACACAGAAGAATTGTTTTTACCCTGCATATTCCCATTGGGACCTCGCCTAGTGGATACTTCCACCTAACTAAGTCACCAGACTCAACCTTGTTTTGTGGTCCCAATACTACCTCTCTGCTGCCTTAACCCCTGCTGGGAAGGTTGAACCAAGTCTCCCCAAAGGACACAGAAGAATTGTTTTACCCTGCATATTCCCATTGGGACCTCGCCTAGTGGATACTTCCACCTAACTAAGTCACCAGACTCAACCTTGTTTTGTGGTCCCGCAATACTACCTCTCTGCTGCCTTAACCCCTGCTGGGAAGGTTGAACCAAGTCTCCTCCAAAGGACACAGAAGAATTGTTTTTACCCTGCATATTCCCATTGGGACCTCGCCTAGTGGATACTTCCACCTAACTAAGTCACCAGACTCAACCTTGTTTTGTGGTCCCGCAATACTACCTCTCTGCTGCCTTAACCCCTGCTGGGAAGGTTGAACCAAGTCTCCCCCAAAGGACACAGAAGAATTGTTTTTACCCTGCATATTCCCATTGGGACCTCGCCTAGTGGATACTTCCACCTAACTAAGTCACCAGACTCAACCTTGTTTTGTGGTCCCGCAATACTACCTCTCTGCTGCCTTAACCCCTGCTGGGAAGGTTGAACCAAGTCTCCCCAAAGGACACAGAAGAATTGTTTTTACCCTGCATATTCCCATTGGGACCTCGCCTAGTGGATACTTCCACCTAACTAAGTCACCAGACTCAACCTTGTTTTGTGGTCCCGCAATACTACCTCTCTGCTGCCTTAACCCCTGCTGGGAAGGTTGAACCAAGTCTCCCCAAAGGACACAGAAGAATTGTTTTACCCTGCATATTCCCATTGGGACCTCGCCTAGTGGATACTTCCACCTAACTAAGTCACCAGACTCAACCTTGTTTTGTGGTCCCAATACTACCTCTCTGCTGCCTTAACCCCTGCTGGGAAGGTTGAACCAAGTCTCCCCAAAGGACACAGAAGAATTGTTTTTACCCTGCATATTCCCATTGGGACCTCGCCTAGTGGATACTTCCACCTAACTAAGTCACCAGACTCAACCTTGTTTTGTGGTCCCAATACTACCTCTCTGCTGCCTTAACCCCTGCTGGGAAGGTTGAACCAAGTCTCCCCAAAGGACACAGAAGAATTGTTTTACCCTGCATATTCCCATTGGGACCTCGCCTAGTGGATACTTCCACCTAACTAAGTCACCAGACTCAACCTTGTTTTGTGGTCCCGCAATACTACCTCTCTGCTGCCTTAACCCCTGCTGGGAAGGTTGAACCAAGTCTCCCCAAAGGACACAGAAGAATTGTTTTACCCTGCATATTCCCATTGGGACCTCGCCTAGTGGATACTTCCACCTAACTAAGTCTCCAGACTCAACCTTGTTTTGTGGTCCCGCAATACTACCTCTCTGCTGCCTTAACCCCTGCTGGGAAGGTTGAACCAAGTCTCCCCCAAAGGACACAGAAGAATTGTTTTTACCCTGCATATTCCCATTGGGACCTCGCCTAGTGGATACTTCCACCTAACTAAGTCACCAGACTCAACCTTGTTTTGTGGTCCCGCAATACTACCTCTCTGCTGCCTTAACCCCTGCTGGGAAGGTTGAACCAAGTCTCCCCCAAAGGACACAGAAGAAGTATGTGTATCTGCTGCTCTAAGCTTCTGTAATTATACTCCTTGTTGAACCTGTGTATGCTATCTCCCTGCCAGTACAGCCAGCGGCCTACATCCCCTTCATCCTTGCCTCTCTACTCCCACCCCTATCTAATTTCTCTAATCCATACATGCTCCTTCACATTCAGTCCTCTTTAGCCCTTACACTGCCTTAGTGGCCCAGTGTACTTCTACATTTAACCACTAGAGGGCACCCCCCACACTGATATTCCTTCTTACTTACTCCTTGCATTTTTCTTTACTAGCCTTTACCTTACTTTTACCTTTCTCCATACTCTCAGCCCACTCTGCCTAAATTATCCAGAACCTTACTCACTCTGTTACAGCTTACTTCCTGCATTCCATGCTCCACTTATTGGCTCTCCTCCTTCTCCTGTGTTTCTACTCCTTTCTCTCCCTCGTATACCTTCATCTATCTAGCCTTACTCCCTACTACCTTACCCCCTTCTCCTAGTTTTTGGCTTTCTCTCCCACCCTTTGGCTTGCTCGTTACTCTGTATGACTCCTCCCATCACACTGTAGAAATTCCACCCTTCCCTGTTAGCTCACATCCCTGCCCCTCCCCCCTCCCTCTATATCCGCCCAGAGGTTATTTAATCCCCCCCTCACCTCTGGACGCCATCTTTAAATCCCACTCATCCTCGGCTGCCGTATGCACCTGGCTGGGAGAGCGCTCTGATAGTAAGTACTCCATGTGCTTTTGTTACACTAACATCGGGAATATCCCTTAATGTACATAGACCTGATAGCCAGAACAATTGTATGCTATGTATCCTCTCTTTAATCACTAGCGACTGCTGTTCAAGGTTTTGTTTGCCCCTGCTGTGTTAATGAATGTATGTTATGTTTTATAGAGATATGCTTGAAGTGCATGCTTGTACTTATAGCGTTTAATGTTTCATGCCTTTATAGCACAAGATAGAGTGCAGGTTAGAGGCTCACAGTACGCTCTGTTTTAAAAGTATCCTTGCTTGAACAGCGTCTACTTAGGTGTCTGTTGCACACGATAGTGTTCAGGACAGGCGTGCACATTTTTAAATAAGCTTATTAACTGCGTAGTATGGTCGTAGTCACATTCAATCAGCTTTTACTTTTACTTTTACTTTTACTTATACTTTAGCGACTGCTGTTTTTCACTCCTGCTGTTTAAAAGAGTGCATCGACGGCTAACTGCTTGTTTAAAGCCCTGCTTATAGGGATCGCTGCATAGGATAGCGCCCATGCAGTAGTAGCAATAAATATTTGCTTATTTTGGTCTTCATTTAATCAACAGCCTTGCCTAAACCCTAGCGACTGCTGTTGTATAGTGTTTAAACGCACTTGCTAGTTTAAAACCCTGCTTAAAGGGATCGCTGCATAGGATAGCACCCATGCAGTAGCAGCAATTATTATCTGCTTAATTTGTATAGTGTTTAAACGCTCTTTAAAGGGCTTAAAGGGATCGCTGCATAGGATAGCGCCCATGCAGTAGCAGCAATTATTATCTGCTTAATTTGTATAGTGTTTAAATGTTCTTGCTAGTTTAAAACCCTACTTAAAGGGATCACTGCATAGGATAGCACCCATGCAGTAGCAGCAATTATTATCTGCTTAATTTGTTCTTCACTTAATCAACAGCCTTAATTAACCCTAGCGACTGCTGTTGTACAGTGTCTAAACGCTCTTGCTGTGTAAAGCGTACACTATGGTTATACTTGACTGTTTTATTAGAAAACGTTTACTACTAGCACATTGTTATTAATATAGAAGGACTACTCCCCTAGCGCTTGGCTAGTTTTATCTAGGCATACCAAGGTACAACGAGTGTATTAGGGACTGCATTACTTACTATATTTGTTAACTGTCCAAGTATCTACATATTTACTCATCGCGCAACACGCCAGCTTCCACGTGTGAGTGTTCTTCACATGCGCTTGGCTACTGCAGCTGTAGGACGTGCCAAGGCGCTATTATTGTATGGAAGCATTACCCAAGAGAACGCTGTTAATATAGCAGTGCCTACTGTGGAAATAATGTTTTTCTAACGACATTGTTTGTTCCTTTTTACTTCATTTGTTATAGAGCCTAGTTACACACCTACAAGTCTATCTGGTCTACAATATTCCATTGTGTACTTAACATTGTAGTAGCTTCATTTGCTACATTATTTCCATTGCTAAGTGTTTCTGATTTACAATATGTTACTGTGTTCTTAACCATTGTGATAGACTCCACTGTTACATTTTACTTAGCCATTATCTGCTCTGATTTTAGTATTTTGTGCCTAAATCTCTTTTTCACCTGTCTATCTTCACTATTAAGGTATAGATGTTGTTACTATTACACTTTCATTAACCATCGCTCTACTTTTTCTCCTGTCTCCAGTTGTTTTTACCCTGCATATTCCCATTGGGACCTCGCCTAGTGGATACTTCCACCTAACTAAGTCACCAGACTCAACCTTGTTTTGTGGTCCCGCAATACTACCTCTCTGCTGCCTTAACCCCTGCTGGGAAGGTTGAACCAAGTCTCCCCCAAAGGACACAGAAGAAGTATGTGTATCTGCTGCTCTAAGCTTCTGTAATTATACTCCTTGTTGAACCTGTGTATGCTATCTCCCTGCCAGTACAGCCAGCGGCCTACATCCCCTTCATCCTTGCCTCTCTACTCCCACCCCTATCTAATTTCTCTAATCCATACATGCTCCTTCACATTCAGTCCTCTTTAGCCCTTACACTGCCTTAGTGGCCCAGTGTACTTCTACATTTAACCACTAGAGGGCACCCCCCACACTGATATTCCTTCTTACTTACTCCTTGCATTTTTCTTTACTAGCCTTTACCTTACTTTTACCTTTCTCCATACTCTCAGCCCACTCTGCCTAAATTATCCAGAACCTTACTCACTCTGTTACAGCTTACTTCCTGCATTCCATGCTCCACTGATTGGCTCTCCTCCTTCTCCTGTGCTCACAAAGTAACCATTATTAACATGCTTTTAAAACCTTCATCCATCTCTATTTTACTACTACTACTTCTAAAACTTACCTTTCTTTACTACCTCACCCAACCCAGTACCTGCCACCATCCACAACTCTATCATACTACCAACCATCTAAACTCCCCCTACTCACATTCACACTCACCTATCTCTCCACATCTATATCCTATAAAACACCTCCTATCCTTCTCTTACAAAGTACTTACTTCTCACAAGCTCCCCATCCCCATAGCTACCAGAAACCCCTTCTTCAACACAACAGCACCCAACCCATTTATTAAACTACTTAATTACTTCTCTAACCGTATCCTTCATCTAGTTACCAGTCTCTTATCAGGTGATATCCATCCTAACCCAGGCCCCTCAACCTCCACTACTATACGTAAACCTCTATTACTTACTTCACTAAACTCCCAAAGCATAGTCAACAAAATAGCAACCCTCCATGCCTGGATCACATATAATAAACCTGACATCCTATCTATTTCAGAAACATGGCTAAAACCCCATATAAAAAACTCTGAAATAATCCCACCTAACTACTCTATCATTAGAAAAGACAGGTCCCATAAAAAAGGCGGCGGTGTAGCTCTTCTATTTTCTACTTCCTTGTTAATTACTCCCTTCGATAAACCTATTCCACACTTCAACAATGCTGAACTACTCATCACTCTCCTACAAGTCAACATGCATAAACATATATGTCTTGCATCCCTCTATATTCCCCCAGGTGACAATATCTCTACATTAGAAGACATTCTCTTCTGGCTCTCCAGTAACATTAGTAATGAAACCATAATCCTAGGTGATGTAAATATTAACTGGACCTCCATTCAATCTCCAACCAACCCCCTTAACATCAACCTATATAACTTTTCCCAACTAATCAACAAAGTAACGCGTCCTTCTAAAAACCTTTCCTGTGGCAGTATACTAGACTGGATCCTTGTATCACACCCACACTATCACTCTGACAGTGGTACTCTTCCCGATGCTCTAAGTGATCATATGCCCATCTTCACTTACCGACTCCCTTGTATCTCTCACCACCCCCATAATTATATTACCACACGCAACCACAAAAATTTCAACCCAACAACCTTTTCAGATTCTTTAAAAGCAATCAATTGGAACACTCTTAGGACACTACCCTTAGAAGACGCTGTTTCCCACTTTAACTCTACATTCTTAAGAATACTAGATTCCCAAGCCCCCCAAAGGACAAAACGAATAAAAAATAATTCTGCCCCATGGCTTACCAGAGATACATTAGCAACTATGCGCCTTAGAGACAAAGCCTGGGCACTTTATCAGAAAAGAAAGTCCCCTGATTCCCACATTAAATACCGAACCCTCCGAAATAAAGTCAAAAAGCTTATTATCTCTGACAGACAAAATTACTTCTTTACCCTCCAAAACAATAATAAAACAAATCCACAGAAATTCTGGAAAGGAATCTCTACCCTCCTTAACCCCAGCAGACAACACACCCTTACCCCCAACCCAAATGCCCCAGATCTAGACCTGGCTATTGAATTCAACTCCTTCTTCATTGATTCTATTAGCAAACTAACTTCCTCTTTCCCTACTTCTACCATACCATCCAATACCCCCTCACCCTCTCCTGCCAAAAGCCCACCCTGCACTTCTCTTCCTTCCTCATTCCCATCTTCTCTAACTACATCCCATAAGTCTTCTTCCTCTCCAACATCCTCATCATCCTCACCAACATCAAATACTTTCCCTCTTCACTCAGCTCCATTCTCATTAAAACCTATACCCATTTCTACAATAAAAAAACGACTTCAGAAACTTAAGCCCGGCACTAATGCACCTGATGATATCCCCTCATATTTCCTAAGCATTGCTGCTGATGCAATTGCCTATCCCATAAGCATCCTCATCAACCGCTCAATCCTACAATGTACAGTGCCCCAACTCTGGAAACAAGCCTTTATCATCCCCCTTCATAAAGGCGGTAATAACTGCAGTGTTAACAACTTCCGCCCCATTGCTATCTTGTCCCCCATCTCTAAACTACTTGAAAAATGTGTTCAACTTCAACTACTACCACATCTTTTAGACAATAACCTTCTCACACCTACACAACATGGCTTTAGGCCAAATCATAGCACCATGACAGCCCTCCTCTCCTATCTAGAAACTGTAAATAAAGCTCGTGATTCCGGCCATATTGTCTCTACCCTACTACTTGACCTTTCTAAGGCTTTTGATACCATTTCACACAGCCTGCTATTAACTAAACTTTCCAAACTTAACCTTTCTTCCTCCTCTGTGAACTGGTTCTCCAGCTACCTATCTAACAGACACCAAGCTGTAAAATGGAAAAAGGCCACTTCCTCTTTTCTTAGTACCCCACCGGGTTCCCCAAGGCTCCATACTTGGTCCTCTTCTCTTTAACATTTTTATAAACGACTTTCATAAATCTATTCCATTCTCTAACATCATCCAATATGCTGACGATTCCACCATAATCTGCTCTGCCTCATCTACCCCTGAGCTTCTAAAGCTCACACAAGCAGCTTTCTCAATTACTGAGCATTGGATGGAAATAAACCACCTTGCTCTCAACGCCTCCAAAACTAAACTCATGGTATTTACTCCCTCTAAAACTACTCCCTTTGATACAAACACATTCCTGATCACTAGTCAAAACAATTCAACCCTAGAACTCGTATCTGAAACCAAGTTACTTGGTGTTCAAATTGATAACCAGCTTAATTTCAATTCCCACGTACACCTAAATATTAAAAAAACCCACCAAAAGCTGGGTATGCTCTACCGTCAAAATCAATACCTCACAAAGACCTCTAAAATCACTCTGTCTTCTTCCTTTCTTATTCCCTCCCTTCTCTATGGTTCACCTCTCCTAACTAATATTCAGTCCTCTCTTAAGAAACAACTTTCCTCTTGCTACAACAAAATCGCCAAGTTCGCCAATGGCCACAGGTCATTCACCCATCACTGTTCCTCTCTCAAAAAACTACATTGGCTTGAACTTCCACATCTGCTCAATTACATTCAGCTTACCCTAGCCCATAAACTCATTAACAACCCCTCTCTTTGTCCCTCCCTGTCTTCTGCTTTTAAGTTTCACTTACCTGATAGAATCTTAAGGTCAAACAATCAAAACCTATTAGAAATACTTAAACCAAAGCCCCCAGGCAAAACCTACTATCCTTTAACATAGCTCGTCTTTGGAACTCACTCCCACCATCCATTCGTACCATCTCTAATCTTTATTCGTTCAAAAAATCTCTTCATACTCATCTTACGTCCCAATGGGAATGCTCTTGTTCCCATCCATCATAAAAATCTAGAACCCTTCATCCCTCATCCTTCATCCTCCATTCATTCTCTTCCTACTCAACAAAGCCTGTATACTTATTACTTTCTTCAAATCTAACCACACTATATATCAATATAATCCTACCTCTTTAATGCCCTAACTCACCTCTCATTTTTTGTACTTTATCTAATATTTCACATTTGAATGTACCTCAAATGCAAAAGTTATGACTGTATTCTTTTTTACATTGTATAAGTAGCTTAGCTCTGTTGTTTTCAACTTGTCTATTAGTTTGCATTAAGAGCTTTTTCAAGTGTATGTACATATTCTGTATGTCTGTTCTTTTTTGGAGCTGTTCTCCCCAGGACTCCATTGAAAATGGGTTCTTTTAGGCCCAATGGACTATCCTGGTAAACCAACTGCAAATAAAAAAAAAATAAATAAATGAGAAAGCAGCCAAGACCTGTATTAGTAAAGACGTAAATATATAAGTAGAAAGAGTTGATCCTGACAAAGCTGTGCAAATGGCAAAGTTAGAGACAGAAGAGTATTTGTGGAAAAGGATTATTTTCATACACCAGGCAGAAAAGAAACACATTTAGTTCAGCAACCAATTCCAAAAGACATTTGATGACCTTTATTAATATTATATAACCATTAACTTTATTCACATAGAAACAAATAACAGTAAACTTCACAATTCTTGAACGATCTCAGGGTAGTGTACCTACTCACCCTGGCTGAGTCATACATCAGGGCAGCATAGTCACTCACCTTGTTCAATCATCCATCAGGGCAGCATACCTACTCACCCACCTAACATTAAACAGGCAGTGTACCTGCTCACCCTTTCAAATCAACCATCATCCAATTAAGTTCACTTATTTCAAGCAGCGTCCATCAATTCACTTGATCCCCAACTCAAAGCCATGACCACCTTCACCTAGAGGGGGAATAGAAGACTACAGTCCTGTCCCTCTTCTCTGCCCTCCAGCCTGCATCCAGGCTGTTCCCCCTCTTATCCCATAGCCTTCACAATACCCTCTAGAAACAACTTCAAGTGAAAGTTAAACAAATCCAAACCCACATAACTCAAATGCGTCCCATCTGATCAAAACCAAATGACATCACCGTCCAAAAAATCCCTATGTTCAATGGTATACATACCTAAAACCCTTAGTTGCCTAGCCAACGTTTGGTTAACAAACCTCCTAACCCACTCAATAGGCTAATAACTAAATGCATTCCTCCAAATCAAATGTGAAACTAACTCTGACCATGCTATACACATACCAGGGTACAACATCTGCAACTTCAACAAATCCTGTAAAATGGTATCTACCAACCATTTCTTTGACAGGATTCCCAGATTATCACCTCCCAAATGAACCACTAATATTCAGGGATACCCTACTCTCAACCTTACCTTCTCAAACTCGTACATCAGTCTATCCCATCTAAGCTCTCTAACTCCATGCCAAGTTAGTGTCCACCCTAAGTGAGACAAACCCAAGGTTTTACCATCCACCCTAACTGCTGCTGGTTTCTCTGCCCAGTGGATATAAGAATGACCCATGATGACAATCTGCTTTCCTAAAAGAAAAGAAAAGAAAATTAACAACAAATACAAAGCAAAACGTTGTCTAATATATGAAAGAAATGCATTAGAAGACCAGCTCCCCACCCTTTTAATAGCTTCAATAGAACTGCTGCCCCTAGCCAAATTTGAAGCCCTACCAATGTGAAGGGAATGAGATGCAAACCTCTCCAGTGGAAAACCCATATAACAAAAAACCCTCCTAATGAGAAGTAGGAACCGACCACTTGTCACTCCCCTCCCATCAGCTGAATGGAAAACCAAATCATACAGACCCCCCCCACCTGAATCCATCTTAATTCCATGGCCCACCTTACCGGGCAAACCCCGATATTCCTATCTGTATTGAGCATGACCACTGAACCTTTATCCAATTGATAGGTCTTAGTCTTTTGCAACCCAATAATAACCGACCCAGAACCTATCATTACATCCCTCCATAGTAATGATCCTAACAACTCAGACACTCAAAATGCACCAAAATATAACCATACACACAAAGTAATCCACATAACGTAATTCAAGGACTTACATTCCAATAACAGTAAACCTTTCAACAAAACTTTCAACAACACGCTCGTCAGTGACCATCTCATATCACTGCATTCCCCAGCCACTTTCCCCCATCTTTTCAACATATGCCCTACTGTCCATGACTTCATAAAGTCATGTAACCTAGATACTCATGTGAATATGCTAATTACAGCCAATTCTACCCTAACCATTTGTAAAGCTTTACCTAAACCCCAGGCTCAAGGGAAATAATGAAGCAGTAACTTCTCAGACCACACCCCTTCATCTTCTGGCAATTGTAACACAAACTGATCAAATTCACAAAGGGCCCTACCATAAGTCTTCCTTGCAGAGAAACCCTAAGATGACGTACCAACCTCCTGGTTACCTCGACCCAAGGTTCCACACCTTCTCTGGCAAGAGTACTGGCACTTCCTCCACCCCTGGAGTCAGCTGGTAAAATCTGGAAAACTGAAATCAGGACAAGCTATCAGCAATGTCATTCCTCACCTCAGGCACATGCACCACTGTAAATGAAAAAATGTATTAACAAACTCTGTAAAACCAACTTATATAGAATCAACAATAACAATTCTGACCTAGCCATCTTCTTCTGCAAAACCTGCACCACTGCCATGTTATCTGAATGGAAAATAACCAATTTCCCATGTAAGCAATCCTTCCAAACTACCAAAGCTACCCAAATTGGCATCAACTCTAAAAATGCAACATCTCTTTTCAATTTGTCCTTCCAATGCAGAAACCATTTAACTGCAAACCACTGTCCCCAAAAATAAGCCCCCATGCCAATGCCCCCTACTGCATCTGTGAATAACTGAAGTTCCTCTTGCCCTACCCAATCTGTCTGCCAAAAAGAAATCCCATTGAGCTGATCCAAAAAACAAAACCACAGCAACAAATCCTCCTGAACTAACTTGTTCACCCTAATCAAGTGGTGTTTACTCTTGCCCCCTTTTAACAAAAATGCCAGTGACCTACAAAAAGTATGCTTGAGTGTACCACCAGACATGCAAAATTCAGAAGCCCTAACAGCTCCATAACTGTCCTTGTCCGTACCATATCCTTAGCCATAAGTGACCTTATCATAGCCTTCAGTCTGTCTATCTTATCCATAGGCAAGTAAAACAAACCCTGCTCTGCATCTATTGTTAATGCCAAAAATTCCAACGCTCTTGCTGGACCTTCGAGCTTATATTCAGCCAAAGGTACCCCTAGGTCCTCACACATGCTCATGATTCCCACAACCCTTCCTGTGCACCTACTCATCATTCCCTAACTAGCAAGAAATCGTCCAGGTAATGTGTCACCTTCTGTATACCAATCCTCTGCAGCCTCACCCACTGCAGTACAGTACTACATTTCTCAGATGTTGCACATGCAACTGAACAACACATTGGCATAGCTTTGTCAAAATAATATTTGTCACCCACAACCATACCCAGTAACGGACAATTATCCTGCCTGATTGGCAGTAAAGAAAGGCAGACTCAATGTCCACCTTTACTAACCACGTCTCCTGAAAATCCCTAATCAACCTGACAGCATCATCTAAGGATGCATAACTAACCCTTGCATCCTCACCTGCAATGAAATTATTAACAGAGCCCCCTTGGGACACAACAAATAGTGAATCAAACCTGAATTCACCAGCCCGTTTCTTTGATACTAACTCCAATGGTGAAACCTTAAAATTAACAAACGGCAGATTATCAAACAGTAACCGACCAGCCTGACACTCCTTTTCCACCAGTCCCCTCAATATATCCTTCTTGCCCCGCACTGAGCGCAGATTCTTGCAAACCACTCTATCTCCAACTAACCTAGATTTAACAGAAACCCCTTGCTGAAACCCATCTAGTATCTCATCTTTAAGCACATGGTCAGGGAAAGCCTTGGGTCATGCATTGTAAAACCTCCATGTTAATGGGGAAAGGCAACCCTTCCCCTATTCCCCCTAAAAAATCCACCTCCCCATAATCCACAAAAATTACCTCTAACCCTAACCACCTGAAACCCCTGAACAGTGGGTAAGCCAACTTCCTCTGACGTGAATTTCACATTCATAGCATCATGGCACCCACACTGAACAGCTGGATGATTCCCCCCACACCTTGAACAAGAGTGCAAGAACTTGCACCCTACCCATGTAAAACTCCCACTATTAAATGTCCAACATGCACCAACTCCTTCTCCCCTTCCCCCTCTATTAATCCCCCCCATAACTGTCCATCATGGTAGCCAATCAGATGTCAGGATGACGCACCTCCCAGTGAAGGGAAAGATCCACTGCTTTCAGCTTCCAGAACCTCTGGTCATACCATAACCAACCATTCCCCGGACTTCCCCAGTAATCAAACTGAAATAAAAATAATAAAATAAAAAATAAATAATTCCCTGGCCATAACCATTGTACCTCCCGAATCATGAGAAAATAACCTGAAAGGGGCAAAGCCAAAGACCTGTTCTTTTTAAGTTGCACTGCCATGTAGTAAACAAAGCCAGCTACCCAAGTATCCCAAGTCTTAGGCCAAATTCTACCAACTCTTTTCCTACCCAATGCCACCAAGGCCACCAACAAATCCTTACTGTTGGCCGACTCCACCTCTACTAGTCACTGCACACCTTCCACATCAATTAACTCAAATACATCCACATATTTCCCTTTCTAAATGTTTTCCTTTACTGTAGATGGAATGTGCATTGTCAAATAGACTGCCCCTGACCCCTGGCCCAAGGCCTGTGTGGTTAACCAATCACCTGGGCAAAGGCCAAATTTGGGACCTAGCTCAGAAACCAATTCCATGCTATCTCTTGGCCCTGCACTACCCCCCCCACAATTGGTTCTCCCCCACTGGTCCCAGAAAACCTTGTGACCTTCATCACTGCACACATCACCGTATTCCATACTCTACCAAATTCTCTACCCCTAGGCTCCTTCTCCTCCCCATTTACCCCCACATCTTCATTGTCTACCTCACCTGCCACAACTGTTGATGCAAAATCATTACCAGAACCTCTGTCTGGATTCCCACCTGGAACTGATGGGCCAGCTGTAACCACCTCCTTCGCTGCCTCTTCCCCTGAGCTGCAGCTCTTGATGTGGAAAGCAAGCTTTTCTGACCAGGTTCCTGCTCTGCAACAGCCACTGTTATCAACAACGCCTGAAAAAAGTTCTTCAGCCTGAGCAACTATGGTCTCCCAATGCTGCTACAGTCCCTGTAAGTTAGCCATCTGCAGAGAGAAAAAAAAAAACATAATAATAACCAACAGCAATGACCATGTACACCATTTTCTTCTTCCTAACCACTCAGCAGTCAAAACTGTAAGCCTTACCCTACATTATGGCCTAAGGCCATAATCACATGCTCCCTGAATATGAAACCTTGAGCACTACAGTCAAAGCAACCTACCAGCAAACCAACAAGTTGCAGGCCGAATCACTGTACCATTCTCATTTAATAACAATTCTTTTTTAATATATATATATAAATATATTGCTAAGGAGCTCTGTAATGTCTTGAACCCAAGACCCTGTAGACTGCAGTCAAAGCATATACCACTAAGACATCTGAGCTGTAAGTTCACTTCCCATGGAGCTTTCCCACCCCCCCACCCAAAAAGGCACCATAATGGTCTCCCTCACTCCACTCTATTTATTTCCCAAAACACTCCCTCCCGCATTATCTTTATATTATTATTTTTTTTCCAATAGGTGATCTAACCATCCCCCTTCTGCCCCATGTGTCAAGCAAGGACAAAATGGATATCACCCTGACATTGAATTTTCTTTTTTTTTTTTATTAATGCCTTGATACACACACACACACACACACACACACACACACACACACACACACACACACAGACACACACACATATATATATATATATATATATATATATATATATATATATATATATATACTGAAAATACAGTTCCAAAGCCTTGAACAGCTTCATTTAGTCAGGGATCTATGCTTGCCCACTAGGCAGCTCTGACTGAGCTGTTCTCCCCCAGAGTTCACTATCTAACCAATGAGCTCTCCAGTCACACCACCCTAGCATCTGCTGGACTCACTGTGCATGCACGAAAGCCTCCGACATACAATTGGATGTTCTTTAGGCCAGGAAAACTGAACCACCGGACCAGTGACTGCAACAGACTCAACAAGGCACCAAGGTTCCCCCAATCACCATAACTTTCAACCCCACGACCTCCAGAGCAGATCCACCCCCACCAAGCAAACAAAAAGCCATGAAGCCACCAGGGAATGGCAGGGAAGCCAGCAGGAGCACCACTGCAACCACCAATGACCAACCAAGGATCCTCTAACAACAAGGCAAATAACAGAACCAACCCCCCCATCAGACCAACATCACACCACAAGGCCACCAGGGAATGAAAAAAAAACTGCTGTGACCTCTGCATACTGAAGAGAGCCAGCATATTCCTTCTAACAGCATGCACCATTTACCCCCAACACCCACAACCATGCTATTCTCCTCAAAATCATGCGGCCTTTGCTCACTCATCAACCTCTCCCTCACACAGCCATTCCAGATTCTTCCTTGCTCTCTCTTCTATTCTCTATCCCCCACAAACTTTTAATAGCCCCCCAGCTGCATCATCCTGAAAAAAAAATGCACACACACAATCCATCCTGAAGACCACTTTTGCAGCACACACACTCCAAGGCCTACCTTTCACTGAAGTATCTACAAGGTCATCTGGACATGGGTTAGCTTGACCAACTCACCAAGTCACGCCTGAATGTGACACCACTTCCTCTGTTCCCAAATATATCAGCTAAGCTAAGTCCCTCCCTAACCTACCTCACTTCTCCTAAACCTCGCAAACCACTTAACCCCTTATTATCCAAAAGCCTAGTCCGTGTTACCTGACTTAACCATACCAAACCCAACCTTTCCTCCTAAAATACCCCCCTCTCAGTCACTAAAAAGGGTCCTGGACAAATTGGTTTGTCCCAAACCTCATTTATTGACTAGAAGAAATGAGTGTACCTTAGAACTGAACTAGAGCCTAGAGAAGGGAGATGGAGATGAACAGGAATAAGACCAGCAATGCAGAAATTAGTGAATAAATGTGAGACTGCAAAGCATCAGTCATGTTTGCAAAATATGACTGTACAAGGAAAAGTAGAAAGAGTGGACTTTTGTTGACTTTGTTAAACTTGTGGGGGAATAAAAATCATTTGCCTTACTTCACATCAGTAATGTTTGGAAAGACACTGAGGGGACAGGAAGAGGAAGGAAAAATGTAACTGCAAGTAAAACAATTTCTGTCCTTCTGTATTTCTATGAATCATTTCATGATATACACTGCATGTTTAATAATAAAGTTTTTATAGTTGCATATATAAATATACTAAAGTAAACAGATGTCTTTTTTTTTTCTTGTGTTAAGAAATATAGTCATTAGAATGGAAAAGGAGAATAAGTCTAGACAAAAGCATATTTAAATTAATAGGCTGTAATATCGGGTTATTGAGGTGGCAGATAGGATTCAAAAGTACACAGATCATGTACACAATGGACGTACTGCTGATATGTTTTCTCTTACTCTTGCATAGGAGAATTCTTGATTAAGTCCCTTGGTTTAATTTAATAATAAGTTTTAAGTGAAACAAGTACCTAATAGAACACTGAATATAATGAAAAAGGTTTCCTTTGGTGATAAATGTTTTTGCTTGTCTTTAAAAGTCTGCAGCTGAAATTTACATTTTCTTTTCTCTTATGTTTCCATGGAGGCAAGATGATTATAAGGCAGTAAAAGAAAGCCAAAGCATTGGTTACTTCAAGGTTAAAAATATTTTCTGAAAGCATGTTAAGTTGCTTTTCATATCTGGTATGGGAATAATGATAACAAAAACTAGGCACAGATTAGAGTAAGTAGAAACACTGACAGTAGCATGTGTCTTAGCAAGAATAACCTCAACTTTAGATTAGTTAAGGCCTGTGTTTGCAGATGTGTATCTTGGATAACTTTTCCTATTAGGATGGTTAAACTTCATTATTTGAAGATGTACATAGCCTATTGTGTTTCTAAGTTAACAGGTTCTGGAGGTGTTCTGGGTTGTGCTTTTTTAATTTGATAGTTTTCATTAAAATAAAAAGTCTTGTAAAATGTGACATAGATTCTGATGTTCATGATAAGAAAAAAAATGTATAAAGGATCAACCTGACAAACATTAGTTGGTGCATCTATCACAAAACCTGGAAATAAACATTTTCAAAAGCTGTCATATATAATAGGTGGGAATTATGACTTCTTATTGTAATGATGACCCTTTCCATATTATCTTGGAATGTGAATGATCTCATAGTTATAGACAAAAAGGAAAAACATATTTAATTATATTACAAAATGCAGAGTACAACTAGCAATGCTACAGGAGTCACATTTGGAAAGAACTTAGTGTGTGAATTTGAGAAAGGACTTCAAGATGAACATTTTGCAGAATATTGGGGACAAAGAAAAAGAGGCATAATTATATTAATTGCCAGAGGAGCTCCAATAGAAACGGAGGAAGGAAAAAAGATAATAATGACAGACTTGTTGTAATAAAGGTCTGCTGGCAAGGGATGAATAGTATGCTTTTTGCAAGCATTTATATTCAACCTAAAACTGCTATTATGGAGCTTAAATTTTTTTGGGAGAAACAATCGGCTTTCAGCAGAGGATATTACTATAAGTAGGACTGGAATTTGATTTCCAGCAATGAGGATCCATCTCTCCAGCCTATAAGGGAAAATGTAACAAAATATTGTAGATTTCTAAAGAAATTTATGAAAATATGTATTATGAAAGATGTGAATTCAGTAGTGGGAACTCTTGAGAGAATTTATACATGATTTCCCAAGGTACAGTAACTGGGCTAGATTAGACAGAAATTATATTTCACAGGAACATGTGCATTGAATTAAGAATATTGATACAAATCCAATAATTATTTCAGGTCATGTGCTAATGACTACTCAGATAAAAATGCAGAATAATGAAGTAAAGATGAGATACTGGTACTTCCTCACTCACCTGTTAAAAAGAGAGGAATTATTCTGCAGTTATTAGGGAAGATATAAAATACTTCAGAAGTCATAGTTAGTGAATAGGATATAGGGTATATCAGGTAATATAGGGTAGAAATAAAAGGAAAATAAGTAAAAGTAACAAGAATTATTTTAAGCTACTGACATAGATATTACACAATAAGAGGCATCTCATAGAATAAGAAGAAGCACAACTGTAGAGTGTTAAAGAGAAAATAAGGGAGTACCTGGATAATATGCAGGAGTTTAGAAAGATTAGTGTTAAGCAACTTATTTTTTGACAATAACTCCAGAGCACAAAAAACTTTTGGCACAACAACGTAGGAATCCTGTAACAAGAAAAATAACCAGGGATCCTGTAGATGTATTAGAGATATTTTGGAAAATTTATGAAAATTTGTATAAAGCAGAGAAATGGGGAACTCAAAAAAAGCACTATTGGAAATATTTATGCAAGACATAAATATGCCTAGGTCAGGTAATACAGCAAGGCATGAGTTAAAATGGTGATACTTAATCAATCTGCAGGAAGTCTCAAGGAATAGATGGTATTCCAGTGGAGGTTTGGTAGCTTTGAGGGAAAAAATGATAATGATCCAGAAGGTTTTGTTTAACAGTATTTTAAAAGAAAGGAAAGTAGCAACATCCTGGAAAAAATGCTGAGGTGGCTGCAACACATAAAGAAAATAAAGGCCCATCAGATCCAGCCTCATATAGGCCCATTTCAATTTTAAACCATGATTATAAAGTATTTATGTCCATAATGGCTAAAAGAATGGCAAAGGTTTTGCAAAAACTGATACATATGGATCAATATGGTTTTGTGGAGGGGGAACAAACATTTGACAACATTAATAAAACAATGATGATCCAGAGGCAAGCAATATATAAGAAAACACTGCTGTTGCTGGTGGGTCTTGATGCAGATAAATCATTCATCAGAGTAAGCTGGGAGTTTATGAGATGGCAGTGGAAATATATGTTTTCCTGATACAATAAGAAGTTATTTAGGAGGATATATGAGAGATAATAGGCAAAAATCAAAGTGGGTGGTTCTTCTTCGATATGTTGTGCATGAACCAAAGGAACCACGTAGAAGTATCTTCTATCCCCGCTGTTATCTGCAATGTATTTAAGAATCATTGCCAAAGAAAAAAAGGGACTCGGAAATTCAAGGATATAATTTGTATGGTATTTAAAGAAATAGTCTTTATTTGTAGTTGATATTATTTTGACTTGACAGAACCAGCAAATGACATTTCAGTCTCGTGGAACATTATGAGATAGCTCTGGGTTTTTTATGGTATAAAATGAATGAAGATATAACAAGGCTTTAGCTGTAATCTACATACCCAGACATGAATTGATTGAGAAATACTCCTATTTATGGGGACACAAATAAATGAAGTATTAAGGAGTATGGATTAAAAAGTATGCTATTATGGCAGCTGAGGCTGTGTGGAAAGAGACTAAACAAAAGATAATAAAAAATGGAGAAACTGGAAGCTCTTGCCTTTGGCTATGGATAGCAAGATACAAGCAGCAAAAAATGTTTAATTCCTTTAATTTTATGTATAGGTCAGGCATATTTTTATTATTGTGAGAAGTTATGGATAGCAATTAATAAAGAGTTGAATGATTTTATCTGTGTGGAAAGAGGACAAAAGTCAAGTAGAATAAGTTGATCTTTTCAATAAAACAAGGAGGTTTAGGACTACCCAATTTGTAGGGATATTTTAGAGCTACACAGTTAAGGCTCATATATATAACACAAGCATAAAGCTACAATTCAAAGAGGAAAGGAATGATGATGAAGTGGGAGGATTCAAGAAATAAAACAAGAGTGGGATTTTGGATGCAGATCCTTAAGAGGACTAGCAAAGTCACACAGAATAATTCATAAAGTAGCAGAAAGTATACTAAGAACTAAGCCAACCCTGGAATGGAGAAATGAAATTCTACCAATAGGTCTGACTGCAATTAGGGATATAGGAAATATACAAGAGGGGGCTGGAATTTACTGGAGAGTTGGCAAAGGAACCAAGGTACTGGGAACAAATAATTAGAGAGGGCAAAGTAATAGAACGGGAAAGGGTGGCCATGGTGGTGCAGTGGTTAGCATTGCCACCTCATAGCAAGAGGTTCCCCAGTTTGATCCTCAGCTGGGGTGCCTTCTGTGTAGAGTCTGCATGTCCTCCCTGTGGTTGTGTGGGTTTCCTCCAGGTGCTCTGGTTTCCTCCCACATCCCAAAGACATGCTGTAGGTGGATTGGACATTCTAAATTGGCCCCAGGTGTGAGTGTGTACATGTGTGTGCCTTCAGTGGACAGTTGGGCACAGGGCTGGCAACTCGACACCATAAAAATTCCAATCATAAGCGGACAGGTGATCCGGTGTGCTGACCTCTAACTGAGAAAAGCTGAATGAAGAAGAAGGTCACATAATGGGAAGAGGCCATTTAGACATTTGAATGAAAGGATAGAAATTGCCTTCCCTATTTGGGATTAATATCAGAGTATAGGCAAAGATAAACTGATAGGGGAATCCTGAATGAATGACATGCACTGGTTAAATTTTTAGTATAATCTAAAACTGATGCTGCTGCTAAAAAAGGGATTATTAGCAGAGCATATAAAATATTGCATGATAGCTATAGTAATCAATCTGAAGGGGTCAGAAAAGATTGGGAAGAGAGAGCAGATAAGCAATTCACAAAAAAACAATGGGGAGACATATGTATGGTTGCCAAATATGCAATAAAGTCTAGAGGACTTAAGATGTTTGCTTGAAAGTGATTACATAGGCACTTTTGTACCCCAAGCAGACTCCAACAAATTTTTGTAAGGTAGATGGCAAATATTGGACAGGTAATGGGAAAGAAAGAGGTACCAGGGAAGATATGTGTTGGAGTGTAATCAGTTAACAGACTTTAAAAATTCCACAGAGTATTCTGGCCGGAGTGCTGACTGAGCAAATGAGTGTAATTATGAACACCATTTTTTTAAGCTGAGATACTTGATATGATTAGCCTAGACATCATAAGGCCTTGTTAAGGTTAATTCTGTTGGCTGCCAAAATGCAAATCAAAGTCTAAACCAACCATACTTGAAGTAGTGAACATTGTAACATAAATAAAAAAACAGTAAGTGGGATCTTTAGAAAAGGATAGGAGTAAAATAGAAACTGTGGGTACAATACATGCCTAAAAATGGGTTTGAGGAGGAATGAGATTTAAGAGAATGCAGGAATTGAACAATTTATGTAGTGCTAGATTATATAAATTCTATAGAAGATTATGTAAAATTATATATGTTGGATAATGTTTG